>NC_069499.1:110879779-111179779 GCF_027579735.1 Bombina bombina | reverse complement strand
TTCTAGCTGGAGATTCGCTTGGATGGGCAACAGCACATGGCAGAAACATGGGAAGTCCCTGCTGCAGAGGGTGGCTGTCTCTGCATACATATTTATATGCTGTGTGTGTGAGGAGCCACACAATGACTGGAGCTGCCAGCCTACACCAGGGCTTCCCCTCTACACAAAGGCAGAACAGATGAGATCACACATAAAAGCCATCGCCATATTAATGAGCCCAAGCCAGGGTATGTGGGCAGCTCCTCCTTGTATTGTGTAGGTCAGGAACAGGGTTGTGGGTGGTGTGATGATATCAGCCAGGCTTGGTTCTACACCATGGTGCCTCTACCCCTTGTCTACAGGTGACAGGTACCCACCCCTCCTGCACAGGTAAACAGTAATCTAATAACACAAAGTATCCACCAATCCTCTAAAGCTTTGTGCCATACAGATGGGGGATACGTCATAGCAAACTAGGTGAAAGCTGTAGATCGTATCCTACTTTGTATATATTAATATTATTTCTTCATATATAGCTGAAACAGGTGCAGGTACACAATGGGTTAATTTAATGATAACATAAAATATACATGATGATGATTTGGCTTATATATATACCTACAAAGAAGACTGCACTGACTGGATTTCAAACATAAATATCATTTAATTAAGTGACGTTTCGGGGACTTACTCCCCTTCCTCAGACCAACTTCACTTATTTAAATGGATATTTACGTTTGAAATCCAGTCAGTGCGGTCCTCTTTTTATGAGATATATATATTTATATATATATATATATATATATATATATATATATATATATATATACATACTACAGTATATCAATATATAAACTAGGTTGTCAAAGCATTGAGTCCAGTTTGGTGTAAACATACTTTGATATCAGAAAGTATTATTGCCACACAAAATAAAGAAATACGTCAAACTTAGCTGTTTATTTAACGAGAGAAGTATTTTTCATCAGTTCTCTGTAAGTCACATTCTACTGAACTCAAAATGACTTTTTTCTCATGCAATGCATCTGCTGCTGTTCCTTACACTGTATACTGGATTAAATAATAATTATTACAATCAAATTCAGTAAAGAACTGTTATTAAATTGAAGCTAATAGCTAGCTCATATGAGCATTATATTTACTAGTGATTTGCATTTGTTCTTTTTGATATCATATATGTTTATGTCTATTGTTTTTCGTGAAAGACCCAAATGTTATTCTTGCTTTCATGGTTTCCTTAAAGGGACAGTCTACAATATAATTTTTATTGTTTTAAAAGATTGATTATTCCTTACCCATTCCCCAGTTTTGCACAACCAACACATTTATATAAATATATTTTAGCCTCTGTGATTACCTTGTATCTAAGCATCTTCTGACAGCCCCCTGATCACTTGACTTTTTATTTATTATCTATTGACTTGCATTTAGTATTGTGTTGTGCTAAATCTTAAATAACTCCCCCGGCGGGAACACAATGTTATCTATATGGTCCACATGAACTAGCAGTCTCCTGTTGTGAAAAGTAAATACAAAAGCATGTGATTAAGAGGCTGTCTATAGTGGCTTAGAAACAGGCAGAGATTTAGAGGTTTAAATGTTATAAAGTATTTTAATATATCAATGTTGGTTGTGCAAAGCTGAGGAATGGGTAGTAAAGGCGTTATCTATCTTTTTAAACAATAACAATTTTAGTGTAGACTGACCCTTTAACGATTAGCACATAATTTTACACAGCTCTGTAAAAAAATTCTGGAAATAGATACCGCAGTATACCAAGACCATTAGTAACTAATACATAAATAAGCATAAATAATATTAGTATTATAAGTATTTATCTAGGGTTATGGTAAAATATAGGACAAAGATCAATTTTATCTTCACAATGACATATTCTATGTTCTTGTTTGTGCCAATCCCCTCTTATTCGCTGAATTCTCACTAAATATATTTGTTTTGGGTTGTTGTCTTTTTATTTCCTACACCAGTAGTCTCAAAGTCCTTTTTTAAGGTTTCTAAGTGGTGTAACTAGCTGATGTTCTATACAGGTACTCACAAGCTAAATATAAAGACAATTATGCATTGTCCAGTATGCACTGCTTGGACAGTAATAATCTCTTCACTTGGCATTTGCAAGATAACTATATACAGCTGTGTATGTCTATTGTGGGCTTCAACTCCCACCATACACTATTACTTAGGTAAATGTCATACTCACTCTGTCCAAGTGGCCCCCATGGGCGAAGGACACTTGGCCAATGCCCCCCCCCCCACCACCACCACAGATACACTAAGCTTGATACCCCTGCCCTACACCATTCATATTATGTACTTTCTTTATTCTATAAAAAGTCGTTCAGAATTTAGCACTGTCATTAAAACACACGATCTCAAAATTAATATATTTGTAAGAATCCTTTATGTAATATACATTCTATAGACTTGTGAAAATATGTAGGTTTCACAATTACATCTCAGTTGTGTTCAGAAGTAATGCTGTACCTATTGTGAAATCAATGATTGTGAAAATCATAGTGTAAACATGAGGATTGTGTGAAAATAAGTGCATGCCTCTCTGTTGGTCTTTACTGTAGATAGAAGAGTTTAGGATGTTAAAATAAATTATGTGTGAAAGATTAATGATACATCCCCAGACACCATAAGGGTACCAGTATATCAGGGGTTTGTGGTAAGAAACGTTCCCTGCTGAATACTAAGCAGTTTGGGGGAGGGGAGGGTGTATCCAGTGCCAATGTCAAACCTTTATCCAGAGCTACTCCAGCAATTTCATATATTTAATGTTTTTCTTTTTAAAAACTGTAAAAAAAAATAATTAGAAAATGGCATGTTCCTTGCATCAAAGTTTTAATGTTTTTACTTAACTAACTTAAACATTAGTAACCATCTTTAACATTTTTTTAGAAAAACATATATGCTAGAAACCAAATCAGTATGCTCATTACATCCTTTTATAACATTTGTGTTTGACTTATCAGTTTATATTGCTAGCAGGCTGCTGTGCAATAGATAGCACCTTCATTTACACTGTAATTACACTTATCTGCATGTGTGCTGGATATTAGAAAACACAAATTAAATGCCGTACACTTAGGTTTTCTCACAGAATTATAAAATAGTAACATGGATAGCTTAATACATTGTGTGCTGCACATTTATATAATAGAAACACATTATCAAATTAATTAGATTGTTCATGAAGTAAATTTACAGACAACCAGAGTAAAATTCTAATTATATGGATAAAATATATTTAGTCAACAAAATATTCTAATAGAGTTGAAAAAGTTATTATTCATGAAGATGAAGAATTAACAGATATGGTGAATAAAATCTTATGAGGGTGCAATAATGTCTTTAGAACCTACTGGAGTAAAGGTAATATGTTATGGAAGGTCATTGTTGAAATAATGTGGTAATTACTTGTAATGAGACCTAGAAATAAATCTTTGTATGGCTACTGCATGAAAGGTCAGATGAAATGTAGCTTAAATTCATTGGCCTTGTATTTCTATTGTATATGCCTCATCTATGATACACACATATATACTAATACATACAAACACATACACACATGCACATGTACACACACATACATAAACACACATGCACATACATGCACATATACACAAACTCCACATACAGAGACATACACACATGCACATACACATGCATACATACAAACAGATACACCACATACACACACATGAACATACATACACACATTCACATAGACACATGTGTACATACTGTACATACACATCATACACATGCACATACACATACAAACAAATACACACACACGCACATACACACATATATACACACATGCAGACACATCACACACATGCACATACACACACAAAGAAATACACACATATGCACATACAGACACATACACACATGCACATACACATGAATAAAAACAAACAAACAGATACACCACATACACACACATGAACATACATACACATGCACATTCACATAGACACAGATGCACATTCACACACAAACACATGCATACACTCACAAACACTTGCATACACACATGCACATACATACGCATGCACATAACCACACACACATACGTATGCATACATACCAACACACACACATACACATGCATACACACAAACAAACATATACACACACGCATATACACACAGAAATGTCTACTACTCAAATTCAAAGCAAGTGTTATTTCATTGTCTTTTTTATTATGTATTTGACAATCATGAAATTCTGCTGTTCTTAATTCTTCTTAATGGTCTTTTAACTCTTTGATTATTTGTGCATGGAATATTCTAATCCCTTACACAAAGTCTTTCATTCTCTCTCACACATGCTTTTTCTTGTTTACTCTCACTCTCTCTTGACACTATGGGGCCGATTTATTAACAGTTAGACAGACATGATCCACTGTAGCGGATCATGTCTGCCCGACATCGCTGAATGGTGAACTGCTTGTGCAATACCGCCCCCTGCAGATTGGCCGCTAGCAGGGTGTGTCAATCAGCCCGATCATATAGGATCGGGCGGATTGATGTCCATAGCTTCAGAGCAGGCGTATGAGTTAAGGAGCAGCAGTCTTAAGACCGCTGCTTCTTAACTCCTGTTTCCGGCGAGCCTGAAGGCTCGTGTGGAAACAGGGGCATTCAGGGCCATTTGGCCCTTAATAAATCGGCCCTCACTCTTTTTTTCTGTCTCTAGTGCTTATTCCCCCTTACTCTTTCTCCCTCTCTCTTCTCTATCTCTCATCTCTCTCTTTCATCTCTCTCTCTCTTTCCTCTCTTTCTTCTCTCTTGTCTATCTCTCTTTCTCTCTCTCTCTCTTTCATCTCTCTCTCTCTTTCCTCTCTCTCTCTTATCTTTATATCTCTCTCTTTTCCCTCTCTCTCTTTTCTCTCTCTTCTCTCTTGTCTATCTCTCTTTCTCTCTCTCTCTCATCTTTCTCTCTCCTCTTGCCTCTAAGGGGTCGATTTATCAAAGCCATTCGCCTTTATTTCCGTCCAGAATAGCGCATAAGACCGGATCGTCATATTCATCACAGCACTCTGCGCCTATAATTGCGCAAATCTGAAAGAAAATTCTTCGCACTCCGCTTGCATTTGCCAAGGCACACGGGCGCGCTCCCGACAGCGCTAATACACATTGGATACAGACGTAATTTTAGATGCAGACATAGAAATACGACTTGTTTGGAATTCATCATTGCTTTACGCCGATAGGGAACTGAAATTTCGGCTTCAATTGCATGTTGTATATTTTTCGCCATACAGACTGAGGCGAACACCATTATAATACATGCTTTTACATCTTGTGATGCAGTACTTTCTTCTTTTAACTAATTTTTCAAAGGCTCAGCGACAAAAAGAGACTGTTATTGCAAGAAATTTGCGCTTCCACTGGCGCATATGGGTACCAACAGTTTTATATACAGGGATAGGCAAGGTGTCCGCCACCCATTTTGCGGAGGGGAGGGAAGAGTAGGACAGATGAATGCTGGTCATCACTCCTCCTTGACCCAAGCGGTGCCACGCTTAGTAGCAGGAAAGTAAGGAAAGCAACAAGCTGCCTGCAGTCAATTAACCATGAGTCGTGACCCATCCCAATTCCTTGATCTGTGCAGCAGCGTGGTACTGGTGTCTGTGTGTAGAAGACCGCTGCCTCCTCTGACAAACCTTACGTAACCAAGTAAGTAACCAACCATGATAATCATGCAATTAACATCAAGGTGGGTGGGTTTGGTCAGGAATTGCAGACTCTCAATATAACCAAAAAATAAATAAAAGATAATACCACAAGCAGTCTTTATATAAATGATATACCTAGACCAGGGGTGTCCAACCTGCAACCCATTTGACAGCAAAGTGCCGCTCTCCTGACTTATAGAAACATAGAATATGTCGGCAGATAGGAACCATTCGTCCTATCTAGTCTGCCCAATTTTCTGAATACTTTCATTAGTTCCTGGCCTTATCTTATATCTAGCATAACCTTATGCCTATCCCATGCATGTTTAAACTACTTCACTGTCTCTACCACTTCTGATGGATGGCTATTCCACCATGTATCCACTACCCTCTCTGTAAAGAGAGTGTTTTTTGATTTTTTTTAATTTGAAATGTACCTTGGTGTCCTTCACTAACGTCTGTACTTTGGAAAATGTCCGCCACAGCCTTGGTCCGCGCCTATCCCTGTTTATATATATATATCGATATAATGATATATTTATTTTTGTGATCTTCAATTATCAACATATGGCAAAAACAGCACAGAAACATTATATATTATATATAAGCTAAATAGTTACCTAAAAAATGCTTTTTTAATAATCAAAACATTGCGGCGTAAATATTTATAGAGATGTACTGTGTTAAATAGGGAGTAAATAGGGAGTAAATGCTTTTGCGACAGGCAAAATTTATCATTATTATGCCCCAGCTTGCCTGCGCAAAGTTACGTCTATTTTTGTGATAAATTCAGGCGCACATGTGCGCTTCTCCGGAGGTGAGCTGGGGCGCAGTTACAGACGAAGCACATACAGAGGCCTAGTTATCAAGCCGTCAACCTCAAATACGCTGGAATTCCGCAGCGTATTTGTGGCGAGGCTGATTCGCCTAAGTTATCAAGCCCTGCTGCCCGGCAAAAGTAGAATTTTGTGATGTAAGCTTCGATCCGCCGGACTCAGTCCGACACAGATTGATTCTTACGTCACTCCAGATGTTCCGAACGCAAGTTCGGCACAATCGGACTACTTTTGCTAGTTATCAAATAACTAGCAGGTACGCTCTGCACTTTTCCGGCCCAGCGTACCTGGTTTTCAATCCGCCGCCCTGGAGGCGGCGGATCCCATAGGAATCAATGGGAGTCTGACCATAGCGAAAGCTCATGTTCGCTGCTGCCCGACATCCCATTGATTCCTATGGGAAACGTCTGCACCTAACACCCTAACATGTACTCCGAGTCTAAACACCCCTAATCTGCCCCCCCCTACACAGCCGCAACTAAATAAATGTATTACCCCCTAAACCGTCGCTCCCGGAGCCCACTGCCACGCCGCTCCTGGACCCCGCCGCAACCTACATAATACCTATTAACCCCTATCCTGCCCCCCATACCGCCGCCACCTATAATAAATTTATTAACCCCTATCCTGCCAATCCCGTACCCTGCCGCAACTAAATAAATTGTTTAACCCCTAAACCGCCGCTCCCGGACCCCGCCGCAACCTATATTAAACTTATTAACCCCTAATCTGCCCCCCCTACACCGTCGCCACCTATAATAAATGTATTAACCCCTATCCTGCCCCCCCAATACCGCCGCCATCTATATTAAACTAATTAACCCCTAAACCTAAGTCTAACCCTAACCCTAACACCCCCTAACTTAAATATTATTTTAATAAATCTAAATAAAATTACTATTATTAACTAAATTAATCCTATTTAAAACTAAATACTTATATACACCTAAAAAATATATCAGCGCTAAAACAGCCAACAATTTCCTATTTGAATATATTAATAAAAATAATTGAGTTTATTAACAAAAACCCCACATAAAAGAATATATACCTACGTAACCAATACTAAGCAGATTCTTATAAAAAAAACATACAATCTATAAAATATGATAACAGTGTTAGTACATAAAATTAAATAAACCAGTTACCAAAATGTCCATGAAAAGGCACAGGAAAAAACGTTTTTCAAGTCCTTAACGATGATGTAGCACAATTACCCAGGTTGATGCAGCTTCTCTTTGGATGATCTTTCTTCTAATCACCCGGATAATGGAACAGCTATAGCAAGGGAGTACAAAGAAGCGCAAAAAGAAAACCAAGCTTGAGTAATTTATTAAGGCAAATAAAACAAATAAACATAAAAACTTACACTCATGTAAGTGGTAATGATCGTCTGGATTTACAAATACATCCGGTGTACAGCGGCACAGGTCAGAGTCCTGCTCAACAACAAACTGATCCGTCGGCGATGGAAAAACAAGCCGGCAGAACCTGGCTCGGCATCTGACGTCAGTGTGGAGCTGGATTGGAGCGTCCCCCTCTGATGGATCCTTTCTGTGGCCTGACAGTCATACAGCAGATGATCGCAAAATAGTCCCAAAGAGCAATATTCCTACGCGTTTCGTTCGGATCTCGGCCGAACTTTTTCAAGGGTCATACAAATGTTCAGGAGTTCAAACAGAATGCCGTCAGAACAATTAGACCGTCTTTTATATCTTAGGTATGAGCGCCCTCTATTGGCCAATGTAGCACATTTCAAAAATTACAATCTTACCCTGAATTAACATTTAAATAACTGCAAAACATATAAATATTTAATAAATTAGTAAAAAACCTAGCAACACTTTAAAAACTTTGACCACATCAGGATAATTCATTAAAGAATTAATTGTTTAAAAAGGCTAATTTCTTAGCATTCGTATAATCAAATGTCAAACTGAATCACAAATAAAATTGCACCTAGAAAAAACATCAGTAAACTTTTTCATAACCATTAATCAATAATACTAATCTAAATATGTAGAGTTGATAAGTAAATACTAAATACTAAAGACCAGGTGTACCACTAACTACGCTAAAAATAGTAAATTCCATAACCAATTTAGAAAATCTATTAAAAAATTCTTATAAAAATTTCCACTAATGAATTCATAATAATTACATGTAAAAGATACATATATGTATATACACACATGAATATATACATATATATATATATATACACATACACATATCCTCGACAAACAACATCAAAAAATTAAAAATATAAAAATATTAAAAAGTTAATTCATTCACATATGAGCAGCCAAATCTAGATCTACGTTAAGGCCCCTAGGGTGTAAACTCCCTATCTTGTAAATCCAATAGGTCTCCTGTTGTCTTAAAGCAAGGAGCCTATTGTGTATATTGGTAGATATCCAATCAATCACTTTGACCTTGAGAGATACTGAGTTACAATTATGTTTTTCTAGGAAGTGAACCGGAATGCTATGTTTAATTGGTTTATCTTCCTTAGCCATTTTAATATTATAAATGTTATAGCTGTTCCATTATCCGGGTGATTAGAAGAAAGATCATCCAAAGAGAAGCTGCATCAACCTGGGTAATTGTGCTACATCATCGTTAAGGACTTGAAAAACGTTTTTTCCTGTGCCTTTTCATGGACATTTTGGTAACTGGTTTATTTCATTTTATGTACTAACACTGTTATCATATTTTATAGATTGTATGTTTTTTTTATAAGAATCTGCTTAGTATTGCTTACGTGGGTATATATTCTTTTATGTGGGGTTTTTGTTAATATACTCAATTATTATTATTAATATATTCAAATAGGAAATTGTTGGCTGTTTTAGCGCTGATATATTTTTTAGGTGTATATTTGTATTGTGTTTTTCTTTTTTATCGGCAGCTTTGCAGTGAACTTTTTCCATTTCTTTATTGGTGGTATTATGTCTGGTTCATATTTATTGGTTCATTCATAATCAAGTTCATTTAGTTTATCAAGTTTAGTATTAGTTCATTAATTTTTATTTTAGGGATTGTATTTATATTTATTATTTATTTATTTATGGTCACATTTTTTAGAAATTATTAATTTATTAATCAATTAATTGTTTAATATTCTCTCATACAAGTGAGTCAGGTGGGTTTATTACATTATGGCTGATAATGCTGAAAGTAATTTTGGTGATTACTCCACTAGACAAACCAGACAAAGGTCATTTAATTTACTTAATTTAGATGTAGATATTAATTTATCCAAGGATGACCCCAATGATTTATTTAGAAAGTTGGAAAAGTTACTACAACAGGATTCAAAGGATTGGCAGGACCTGATCCTATTGGATAATTATATTCTTCATGATGTAGTCCCTAGAGGGTTAAGATTATTCAAATATCCATCCTTTGACCTTGAAGAGGTAGAATATACTTCTGAATGGGAAAGCACATTACATGAGTGTTCTATTAAACTCATTAAAATATTGATCAAATACCGTGAATATAAATTAGCAAAAACAAAAACTGAAATTGATGAGATTATTCCTAAGATACAGCCCTTTAAATCTGAAGAAAAATGGATAACTAGGAATGACAACATTCAGTCAAGACTTTCTGTTCTAGAAAAAGAATTACAATATAAAAAATTATCCAAATTGAATAGGGACCTAATTGATTATAAGGAAGATAAGGTTTATACATTTAAAGATAAAATCCTCAAATTTAACGTTAAACCACCATTCAAGGAATCTGTAAAAACTAACAAAGAGGCCCATTTTGGTAATGGGTATAATTACAATAATTCCACCAATCAACGTAAGGTTAATACTGATATTAATGTATCTAACAAGGGACAAACTAATGATTTCAATCAGAATGACAACTTTGTCCAAAGAACTCCTTATAATAACACATTGAGACCCAATAATAGAAATATTAATACTGACAGAACCTATAGGGCCCCCAACTCTAATAGTAATGGTGATAATTATCGTTATAATTATAGTAATACCAAACCACATTATGCAACCAACTATGGTAATAATGACAACTGGAGAAGGGATTATAGACCCCAAAATATCCAAGAACCTGAGTCAAGATCTTCAGGTGAGAGATATATGAGGTCACCCAATACTAATAAACATGATTTAAGACGTGCAGGTATGAACATAGAACAAGATAGAAATCATTTTAACTGTTTTACACATGAAAATAGATATCAAATTCTTGATCAAGACACTTATAGAGCACATGCCAATCCCCCTTGGGAGAACCAAGGGGCAAGACCTAAGGAAGAATTAAGTATACTTAGAAAGGAACCTAGAGAAAAATCAGCTAGTGTTTTTTTAGATGTGAACAGGCCCAGAAGGCAGATGACACAGGACCAATTAAATTTGGAGAGAATAGAGGAAGAGGGACAGGATCTAGGAAGGAGAATATTAACATCAAGGAAAAGATCATTAGAACGAGAAGGGGAACTAGAGGAGGACACAGATTGCAGGCAAGTAGAAAGAAGGCCGAGATATTAGAGGAGAAAAAATCCACAATTATCAATTTGTCTAGTGTCATCTTAGATAATACTGATATTAACCTATTAAGTAAGGGGCTAAATTTTGCACCGAAGGCTCCACCAAACAAATTTGAAGTATTTATTGATGTTCAAAAGTTTATCCGTAAACTAACTTTGAAGCGTTATTTTCTTAAAAACCCATGCAATAGAAGTAATTACAACAAGGAATATTTGGAATGTAAAGATCTAGAGACTTTAAAAATCTTGCGGAATTTAGAACAAGAAAGTAATATTTCCCAATCCGCAAGTGAGGAACCTCTATCACCTCTGAATCCTTTAGAGTTATCAATTTATGAAGAAGAGCCAACCATTATTCATTCTCTTTTTAAGAACAAATCCAATTTTTACCCCATAGGGACTCAGGGGGATCAAATTCCCGTTTTCTGTAAATTAGTTATAGATGATCTGGAAAAGGCTTTCACTCATCCAAAAGGATCACTAAACAAATACTCTGACCATCTCACCACCCTTGAACGTAAAGCTCTAAAGAGTTTAACAGACAACCACAACATTGTTATTAGGAGTGCGGACAAGGGTGGTGGGATTGTCATTCAGGATCGGGAAATATACTTAAAAGAAGCTTATCGTTTATTAAATGACAAAACAACTTATTCTATTCTGGATAGGGATCCCACGGTAGGATATATAAGGGATTTGAAATATTTGTTATGTGAAGCTAAAGATAAGACTATCCTGAATTCCGATGAATATGCTTTTCTCTTTGTAAGTTCCCCTAAAATTGCAGGGTTTTACCACCATCCTAAGGTCCATAAGGACCTTATCAATCCCCCAGGTAAGCCCATAGTTTCTGGCATTGACTCTTTATGCAGTCATCTATCACAATATGTGGATTTTTTTCTACAGCTTATTGTACAGAAAACTAGGGCCTACCTGAGGGATAGCACACAGGTTATTACAAATTTTGAAGGTGTCCCCTGGGAAAATGATTATTGGTTTATTACATGTGATGTAACGTCCCTATATACCTGTATCCCCCATGATCAGGGTAGCAAAGCAATATATACAGAATTACTCAGATGGAATATACCAAAAGATCATATAGATTTTATTATTAAATCAATAGTGTTTATTCTCGAACATAATTATTTTCTGTTCGAGAAGAAATTTTATAAGCAGACTAAAGGGACCGCAATGGTGACTACCTTTGCGCCCTCTTACGCAAATCTATATGTCAATGATTTTGAAAATTGTCATATATGGTACAATAATCCATTTTATAAAAACATTATTACATTTCATCGCTACATCGATGATGTGATCATTTTGTGGAAGGGAGGTGAATCTGGCATTGATGAATTTATTAAGTATATGAATAATAACAATCATAATTTAGTTTTTACCGTGAATATGTCAAAAGTCAAAATTGAATTTTTGGATCTTATGCTATACATAGACACCAATAATCAAATTGCTGTTACCAATTTTAGAAAGCCAACAGAGAAAAATAGTTACATTGAAGCCTCTAGTGGCCACAAGAAAAGTTGGATCATGAACGTACCATATGGTCAATACCTTAGAATGTGAAAAAATTGTACACATATTTCAATCTTCAATTCTGAGGTGGCCATTCTTGATAAAAAATTCAGGGAAAAGGGTTATAAGGCTGACAATCTAGAGACAGCAAAAAATAGGGCTTTGAATACCAATAGGTTGGACCTACTTAACAAATCGAGAATACCAAAGGAAAAGGGAAAGGGAGAGTCTGATACCCCTAGATTTATTACCAGGTACAGTGAAGGGGCTACTACCATTCAACGTGTGCTAAGGAAACATTGGGTTATCCTAAAAACTGAGCCTATTTTAGGTGATACTTTGGCGGATAAACCTCAGGTGGTTTTTAAAAGAGGGAAGAACCTCAAAAATTTGTTGGCCCCCAGTAGATTGAGGGATCCAACACCGCAAGTGGACAATAGTCGTAACTGGCTAACCATTAAGAAGGGAACTTTTAGGTGTATGAAACCCATCTGCAACATGTGTAGTCATGTTGATAATTCAACTAGCTTTACAAATTGGGATGGTACACAGAAATTTAATATTAAACATAGGACATCCTGCGATACCACTTTTGTGGTTTATCTGATTAGCTGTGGGTGTGGCCTACTTTATGTAGGACGCACAAAAAGAAAAATAAGAACTAGGGTCAATGAACACATTTATAATATTAAAATGGCTAAGGAAGATAAACCAATTAAACATAGCATTCCGGTTCACTTCCTAGAAAAACATAATTGTAACTCAGTATCTCTCAAGGTCAAAGTGATTGATTGGATACCTACCAATATACACAATAGGCTCCTTGCTTTAAGGCAACAGGAGACCTATTGGATTTACAAGATAGGGAGTTTACACCCTAGGGGCCTTAACGTAGATCTAGATTTGGCTGCTCATATGTGAATGAATTAACTTTTTAATATTTTTATATTTTTAATTTTTTGATGTTGTTTGTCGAGGATATGTGTATGTGTGTATATATATATATATATATGTATATATTAATGTGTGTATATACATATATGTATCTTTTACATGTAATTATTATGAATTCATTAGTGGAAATTTTTATAAGAATTTTTTAATAGATTTTCTAAATTGGTTATGGAATTTACTATTTTTAGCGGAGTTAGGGGTACACCTGGTCTTTAGTATTTAGTATTTACTTATCAACTCTACATATTTAGATTAGTATTATTGATTAATGGTTATGAAAAAGTTTACTGATGTTTTTTCTAGGTGCAATTTTATTTGTGATTCAGTTTGACATTTGATTATACGAATGCTAAGAAATTAGCCTTTTTAAACAATTAATTCTTTAATGAATTATCCTGATGTGGTCAAAGTTTTTAAAGTGTTGCTAGGTTTTTTACTAATTTATTAAATATTTATATGTTTTGCAGTTATTTAAATGTTAATTCAGGGTAAGATTGTAATTTTTGAAATGTGCTACATTGGCCAATAGAGGGCGCTCATACCTAAGATATAAAAGACGGTCTAATTGTTCTGACGGCATTCTGTTTGAACTCCTGAACATTTGTATCACCCTTGAAAAAGTTCGGCCGAGATCCGAACGAAACGCGTAGGGATATTGCTCTTTGGGACTATTTTGCCATCATCTGCTGTATGACTGTCAGGCCAGAGAAAGGATCCATCAGAGGGGGACGCTCCAATCCAGCTCCACACTGACGTCAGACGCCGAGCCAGGTTCTGCCGGCTTGTTTTTCCATCGCAGACGGATCAGTTTGTTGTTAAGCAGGACTCTGACCTGTGCCGCTGTACACCGGATGTATTTGTAAATCCAGACGATCATTACCACTTACATGAGTAAGTTTTTATGTTTATTTGTTTTATTTGCCTTAATAAATTATTCAAGCTTGGTTTTCTTTTTGCGCTTCTTTGTACTCCCTTGCTAAAACTAAATACTTACCTATAAAATAAACCCTAATATAGCTACAATATTACTAATAATTATATTGTAGCTATTTTAGGATTTATTTTTATTTTACAGGCAAATTTCAATTTATTTTAACTAGGCACAATAGCTTTTAAATAGTTATTAACTATTTAATAGCTACCTAGTTAAAATAAAGAAAAATTTACCTGTAAAATAAAAACTAACCTAAGTTACAATCACACCTAACACTACACTATCATTAAATAAATTATTCCTATTTAAATTAAAACTAAATACTTACCTGTAAAATAAACCCTAAGATAGCTACAATGTAATTAATAATTACATTGTAGCTATTTTAGGATTTATATTTATTTTACAGGTAACTTTGTATTTATTTTAACAGGGTAGAATAGTTATTAAATAGTTATTAACTATTTAATAACTACCTAGCTAAAAGAAATACAAAATTACCTGTAAAATAAATCCTAACCTAAGTTACAATTAAACCTAACACTACACTATCATTAAATAAATTAAATTAATTATCTACAAATACCTACAATTAAATACAATTAAATAAACTAACTAAAGTACAAAAAATAAAAAAAACTAAGTTACAAAAAATAAAAAATTATTACAAGATTTTTAAGCTAATTACACCTAATCTAAGCCCCCTAATAAAATAACAAAGCCCCCCAAAATAAAAAATGCCCTACCCTATTCTAAATTATGAAAGTTAACAGCTCTATTACCTTACCAGCCCTTAAAAGGGCCTTTTGCGGGGCATGCCCCAAAGAAATCAGTTTTTTTGCCTGTAAAAAAACACAATACCACCCCAACATTACAACCCACCACCCACATACCCCTACTCTAACCCAAACCCCCCTTAAATAAACCTAACACTACCCCCCTGAAGATCATCCTACCTTTAGCCATCTTCAGCCAGCCGACCACCGATGGAACAGAAGAGGACATCCGCAACGGTCAAAGTCTTCATCCAAGGGGCGCTGAAGAGGTCTTCCATCCGATAGAAGTCTTCATCCAGGCGGCGTCTTCAATCTTCATCCATCCGGAGAGGAGCGGAGCCATCTTCAAAGCAGCCGACGCGGAGCCATCTTCATCCAAGATGGCGTCCCTCGAATTCCGATTGGCTGATAGGATTCTATCAGCCAATCGGAATTAAGGTAGGAAAAATCTGATTGGCTGATCCAATCAGCCAATCAGATTGAGCTCGCATTCTATTGGCTGATCGGAACAGCCAATCGGATTGAACTTGAATCTGATTGGCTGATTGGATCAGCCAATCAGATTTTTCCTACCTTAATTCCAATTGGCTGATAGAATCCTATCAGCCAATCGGAATTCGAGGGACGCCATCTTGGATGATGTCACTTAAAGGAATATTCATTCGGCGAGTAGGCGCCAGTGGATGAAGATGGCTCCGCGTCGGCTGCTTTGAAGATGGCTCCGCTCCACTCCGGATGGATGAAGATTGAAGACGCCGCCTGGATGAAGACTTCTATCGGATAGAAGACCTCTTCAGCGCCCCTTAGATGAAGACTTCGACTGCTGCGGATGTCCTCTTCTGTTCCATCGGTGGTCGGCTGGCTGAAGACGGCTAAAGGTAGGATGATCTTCAGGGGGGTAGTGTTAGGTTTATTTAAGGGGGGTTTGGGTTAGAGTAGGGGTATGTGGGTGGTGGGTTGTAATGTTGGGGGGTGGTATTGTGGGGGGTTTTTACAGGCAAAAGAGCTGATTTCTTTGGGGCATGCCCCGCAAAAGGCCCTTTTAAGGGCTGGTAAGGTAATAGAGCTGTTAACTTTCGTAAATTAGAATAGGGTAGGGCATTTTTTATTTTGGGGGGCTTTGTTATTTTATTAGGGGGCTTAGATTAGGTGTAATTAGCTTAAAAATCTTGTAATAATTTTTTATTTTTTGTAACTTATTTTTTTTTATTTTTTGTACTTTAGTTAGTTTATTTAATTGTATTTAATTGTAGGTATTTGTAGATAATTAATTTAATTTATTTAATGATAGTGTAGTGTTAGGTTTAATTGTAACTTAGGTTAGGATTTATTTTACAGGTAATTTTGTATTTCTTTTAGCTAGGTAGTTATTAAATAGTTAATAACTATTTAATAACTATTCTACCTAGTTAAAATAAATACAAAGTTACCTGTAAAATAAATATAAATCCTAAAATAGCTACAATGTAATTATTAATTACATTGTAGCTATCTTAGGGTTTATTTTACAGGTAAGTATTTAGTTTTAAATAGGAATAATTTTTTTAATGATAGTGTAGTGTTAGGTGTAATTGTAACTTAGGTTAGTTTTTATTTTACAGGTAAATTTGTCTTTATTTTAACTAGGTAGCTTTTAAATAGTTAATAACTATTTAATAGCTATTGTGCCTAGTTAAAATAAATTGAAATTTGCCTGTAAAATAAAAATAAATCCTAAAATAGCTACAATATAATTATTAGTAATATTGTAGCTATATTAGGGTTTATTTTATAGGTAAGTATTTAGTTTTAAATAGGATTAATTTAGTTAATAATAGTAATTTTATTTAGATTTATTAAAATAATATTTAAGTTAGGGGGGTGTTAGGGTTAGGGTTAGACTTAGGTTTAGGGGTTAATTAGTTTAATATAGATGGCGGCGGTATAGGGGGGACAGGATAGGGGTTAATAAATGTATTATAGGTGGCGACGGTGTAGGGGGGGCAGATTAGGGGTTAATAAGTTTAATATAGGTTGCGGCGGGGTCCGGGAGCGGCGGTTTAGGGGTTAAACAATTTATTTAGTTGCGGCGGGGTACGGGATCGGCAGGATAGGGGTTAATAAATTTATTATAGGTGGCGGCGGTATGGGGGGGCAGGATAGGGGTTAATAGGTATTATGTAGGTGGCGGCGGGGTCCGGGAGCGGTGGTTTAGGGGTTAATCAGTTTATTAGAGTGGCGGTGTGCTCCGGGAGCGGCGGTTTAGGGGTTAATACATTTATTATAGTTGCGGCAGGGTCTAGGAGCGGCGGTTTAGGGGTTAATAACTTTATTTAGTTGCGGGGGGCTCCGGGGGTGCCGGTATAGGGGGTAGAACAGTATAGTACAGTGTGAGTGCTTAGTGACAGGGGTATCAATAAAGCTGGGAAAAAGCCGAAGAGCAGCGAGATCAGATGAGTGATAACTATCACAGTCCGCTGCTCATCGCCCCGTACTTGGTGCGCGGCTTTTTGACAGCTTTATTGATAACTTTGGCGAGCGTATTTAGGTCCGCGGCGGCAATGTGAGGCGAGCTTAGGCGGGCGTATTGGGGCTGGCGATGGCAGGTAAGTAGACACGTTGATAACTAGAGGCCACAGAGTTCACCTAGCCTTTGATAAATCTAGCCCTAAATGTGTAACCAGTCCAATATAAGAATCCCAAACAGCACAGTTTGGCTGCTGCTGCACCAGTTCATAAAAAAAACATCTGGAGCCTGCACTTTGGGCTGGTAAATCAGGGAAAAGGTGAGGCTATGATAAAATCAGCTGCTGGTTGTAGGCATGTCCTCTTCCCTCTCTCTCTTCCCTCTCTCTTCTCTCTTGTCTTCTCTCTTGTCTCTCTTACTCATCTCTCTCTCTCTCCCTCTCTCTCTCATCTCTCTCTCATCTATCTCTCTCTTCTCTCTCATCTCTTACTTCATCTCTCTCTCTCTTTTGCTCTCTAATCTCTCTCATCTCTCCCTCTCTCTCATCTCTCTCTCTCTCATCTCTCTCTTTCTCTCATCTCTCTCTCATCTCTCTCTCTCATCTCTCACTCATCACTCTCTCATCTCTCTCTCTCTCATCACTCTCTATCTCTCACTCATCTATCTTTCTCCACTCTCTCTCACTCTCTCTCATCTCTCTCTGTCTATCTTTCTCTGATCTCTCTCATCTATATTTTTCTCTCTCATCTCTCTCTCTTTCTCTCTTTCAGCTCTCTCTCACTCTTATATCTCTCTCACTCTCATTTGTCTCTCTCTTTCTCTCTTCCTCTCTCTCTCATCTCTCTCATCTCTCTCTCACTTTCATCTCTCTCTCTCATCTCTCTTTCATCTCTCTCTCATATCTTTCTATCTCTCTCTCTTTCATTTCTCTCTCTCTCACTCTCATCTCTCGCTCTCTCACCCTTATCTCTCTCTCTTTCTCTCTTTCTTTTATCTCTCTCTCTCCCTCATCTCTCTCACTCTCATCTCTCTCTCTCTCTCTCTCTCTCATCTCTTTATCTCTCTCTCTCTTTTATCTCTCTCTCATCTCTCTCACTCTCACCTCTCTCTCTCTCTCTCTCTGTCTCTCTCTCTCTTCTCTCTCTCACTCGCATCTCTCTCTCTCATCTAAATTTCATCTCTCTCTCATCTCTCTCTCTCATCTGTTTCTATCTATCTCTCTCTCTCTCATTCATCTCTCTCCTCCCCCACTCATCCTTTGATTTGTTTTCACACCCAGCTAGTGTTTTATACCATAATATAGCATGTGCAGGCCATTTATCATCTCTCTCACTCTCATCTCTCTCTCTCTCTCTCTCTCTTGCTCGCTCTCTCTCATCTATCTCTCTCCCTCTCTCACTCTCATCTCTTTATCTCTCTCTCTCTCTTTATCTCTCTCTCTCTCTCTCTTTCATCTCTCTCTCTCATCTCTCTCTCACTCTCATCTCTCTCATCTCTCTCTCTCTCTGTCTCTCTCATCTCTCTCTCTCATCTCTCTCATCTCTCTCTCTCTCTCTCTCTCTCTCTCACTCTCATCTCTCTCATCTATATTGCATATCTCTCTCATCTCTCTCTCTCTCTCTGTCTCTCTCATCTCTCTCTCTCTCATCTCTCTCATCTCTCTCTCTCTCACTCTCATCTCTTTCATCTATATTGCATCTCTCTCTCATCTCTCTCTCTCTCTCTCTCTCTCTCTCTCTCTTTTCACACCCAGCTAGTGTTTTATACCATAATATAGCATGTGCAGGCCATTTCTTCTGAAGATTGCTTTGAATATTATATTTCCTAATAATGAACAAAAAAAGAAATGATTTATTTCCACAATGAACTTAAGAGTGTTATAGCCATGAGTAATTTATGAGAGGTCACAGAGGTCAAGAAGAAAAGGTTTATAATAAGATTTATTTCCTGACAGTAGCTGTGACTCATCTATAGGGCACACAGAAATGATAATTCAATGTACATGTTTATTTTATAAAGAAATGTCTTATAACAGGGAGGCTGGATTGGTGAAATAACCTTTGGAAGTTTTCCATTTGCTTAAACTTCTGTTATAGTTTTTTTTACATATAGTGGTACTAGGTAATAGTGGTACAATGGTTGTACAAGGGAGATGCAGAGAGGTGCTATGGACCCATTCACTGCTGCCTTGAAACTGCAAGCTAGTGATTTATTTTATGTCAAGTGCTCAATGCTCATCAAGAAGAGTGGTAAGGGTCTTTTGTAGTAAATATATAAATACATAAAGGTATGAATATTTTGTAGTAGTGGTTTCAAAAGCAGACGGTACTGCCCCCCTGGGAGGAGGTAGGTTTACTTGATTGGCACTAATAGGCATGAGAGGTAGAAGGAGGCACTAGTATGCAAGGAGTTAAATGGATGATAGTCGGCCCATAAAGTGCAGTTATTATACTTTGCTACACTTAATGGGACAGTTCACCCCCAAAAATTCTCCCCTTTAAATTGTTCACAATGATTCATTTTACCTGCTGCAGTGTTTTAAATTGTTTACAAGTAGCTCCTTTACCCCTATTTTGGCATTTGAAATAGCTGATTTAGCCTGTCGTTTCCCAACCTATACTGAATATTTCTATACTGGAGTATATTCTATTGAATAGCCTAAGTAAACACAGCCAGCAGAAGAGATTACACTCTCAGTGGGGGGCATGATAGTTAAAGGGACAGTATACACTCATTTTCATATAACTGCATGTAATAGACACTACTATAAAGAATAAGATGCACAGATACTGTTATAAAAATCCAGTATAAAAATGTTTAAAAACTTACTTAGGACCTCTTAGTTTAGCTCTGTTGAAAAGGTAGTTGGAAAGCCCACTGCAAGTGGGAAATAAGACACTTCCCCCCCTCCCCCTTCTTTTGCATATGAAAAGACCCTTTACACAAACAGGAGCAAGCTGGAGAAGGTAGCTGACAGTATTCACATAAAACTTTGGGGCTTGGTTAGGAGTCTGAAAATCAGAGCAATGTTATTTAAAAATAAGCATAACTATACATTTTTTTAAAAAAACAACTTTATGGGCTATATAAATAGATCATCTACAAAACATTTATGCAAAGAAAAAATGAGTGTATAATGTCCCTTTAAGTAATAAAATTATAATTTTCCATTGTTCTCTCTAAGTATAGAGCTTTGGTTTTCTAGACAAATATAAGACAAGGAAGCAAGTCTGTGTACATAAAAGTGATAACATAATGAGATCTGATATTACCTGAAGCTCAACCCATTGTGATAGGCTGTGGTTTAAAAGCACAAAACCAGCTACTTCATATACACAAATAAACCTGAAAATGCAATTTCTCATACGTTCTATACTCTGCAGTTGGTATAACAAGTCATTAAAAATACATTCATATAAAAACAATATTACAGTGTACTGTCCCTTTAAGCCTAGATCCGTAAAGTGAAACAACTTTCTCGCTTTTTATTTAAAGTTGTGTTTATCAGCAACCGCACGCACATCTGCATCTACATGCTGCACGCCGATCCGCTTGCAGTGTGTCACAGCCTTTACTCTCCCTGACTGTGATAGATTGCAAAAATCCAAAAGGTATCCAGCAACGGCACAGATAAGTGCAACGCTGTTAACCCTGCACTAGAGCTAAGTCAAATCAATCACAATAATTACAGCAGCACTATTTTTCAGCAAATTTTCCATTTCTTCATTGCAAGAAGGTAAGAAAAAAAGAGACGTCCAAATAGAACAAAAATAGATTAGTATTCGTTTCACATTTTTCAGATGTGAGTGATTCTATTCAGAAAATTGTCAATAGACATTGGTGCATATTAAAATCTTAATCCCTCAATTGCAGAATGTCAGCTGAAACCGTTAATTGTATATAAAAAGAAATATAATTTGAGGGATAGTTTAATACAATCTGATATAGGTCCTGAGAAAACTACTAAACGACAAACTTTTTTGCCCCTCAAAGATATTGTTGCTGTCCCTGTTTGGGCTGTATACATTGTAATAGCATGATTTAAGGTATGTTTCATCAACACCCTTGTACAGGCAAAAAATAAAAGATCTGTGGTTATTATTGTCAGTATATGGCCGGGTTATAATACAATATATTTAATAATTATTCTTTCAAATAAACCCCAAATAAAAATGCATATACGAAAAAATAAAATTAATGTAAATTCCTAAATTCTTTTTTATTAGTTAATATTGATAGACACATTGAAATATATTTGTAGGAGACCAGATATGAATCAAAACAATACACGTTTAAAACTATTGTAATATGCTATGCAAAGATCATAAAGTTTACCTTTAGAACTAGCCTTATTCACAATTGAATTGTATTAAAATACCACAATGAGACTAAGATATAAGCCACTAACATTCGAGCAGTACAATCAGCTATATAGCCACAATTTATCTTATATAATCCCAATTTAAAACATCAGAAATTGTATATATTATTTGTGCCAACAACAAAACTCCTATGCCAATTTAACTAAACTGAAATCAATTCTTAGTTACTTACAATTAAGACCAATTCTAAGATATATATCTATATTTGCAAAGATAAATTACTTAGCACTAAGGATTTGTTTTAAAATACACAGGCTATGAAATACAAGGTTAAAATACAATTTATTCCTTTAAGTCTGCTACCTACAGCAACAATGTGTGTTTGTTTAAATATTTAGCATACAAAAGGCAAGCTTAAAACTATTCAGGACTATGAATATGAGTCTAAAATATAAATCTGCTCTTTAAATCTATCAGTTGTAATTTAACTGCAGCGACTATGCATATATTTTGTTTTAAATATTACCTATATTTATCAACCTCTTATACTTTACCAGATGATAACCAATGAATATTCCAATTTCCAGAATTTCCACTGTATGTTCAATTCACCTCAGAATACAATAGGAGTATTTTGCATGTGGAAAAGAAAGGGTAGCTATTTTGCTTACAATAACCGCAGCAGTTATCCGTCCAGGGTTTCAGCAAAAAAGTTTTCCAGCCCAAGTTAGCCTAGGTTAGCCCCCTTCTCTCTCTATGCTTGGGGTTAAATCATGTGATATAACCCCACCCCTTTTTGTTATGTACCATCATTGGTGAATTGGTTTGGGAGGCCCTTTGAAGCTGAACATCTCATTGGACCCCTAGAAATGCATGGTTGCTTAGGGAAATGCATCTTTAACAGTCAAATATTTTGGCTGCAATTCTCGCATCGCAACACCGGGGGCAGCAGACAGACAAACAGTTAATTTTAATTGTTTCTATACAGTAAAAACATTTCTTTAAAAATGTTCATTTAAAATGCTATAATTTCTTTATATAAATAAGTTACATGTTCAAATACACATGGGTCACACAGTATAATTTTTCCTGATCATTTTAAAACCACATGTGAATGTATTTCACTTAAAAATGTATAAAATGCATTTAAACCATATTTTCTATGAAACAATTTAAGGATTATAATATCTTTATCCGGGATTCAATTTCCTTCTTCAGCCATCCGCTCAACATCACATACATGCTTTGAGATCAGAAAATATATGTGGTTTTCACACAATTATATCTACATTGGATTATTATCCCATACAGATTAATATTTCATATATGTATGTTTCGTTTTAAGTGTATAAAACACATAGGATATTATTTGAAATACCAATTATCTGTGTACTTACTAGATGCCTGAAATGAAAGAAATAATTGTTAGAAATGTTAAACATTCATATATCTATTTGCAATATTTATCAATCTCTGCAAATATTTATCTAATGTGAATGTTATTTGTCTCTGCTTCTTAGGTCCACAATCTCCAATATTCTTGTGTTTTTAAAAAAAAAAAAAAAAAAAAAAAATACAGAGGTTAAGACATTTTGAAATTTTTGGCTGAATATTTGTTTGAGTATTCCCTTATATAAAGACTAGTCCTAAAGCCCGTTCACACGGGCCATTTTTTGCAGTACAGTGGTCCCACCCCTTGCGTTCTCTCCCTCCCACTCTCTTTTGCTTTCTCTCTCTCCCCCCTCTCTTTTGCGCTCTCTCTCCCCCTCTCTTTTGAGCTCTCTCTCTCCCCCCTCTCTTTTGCACTCTCTCTTCCCCCCTCTCTTTTGCACTCTCTCTCTCCCCCCCTCTTTTGTGCTCTCTCTCCCCCCTCTTTTGCGCTCTCTCTCTCTCTCCCTCTCTATCTCCCCTCTCTCTCTCCCCCCTCTCTCTCTCCCCTCTCTCTCTCTCTCTCTCTCTCTCTCTCTCCCCTCTCTCTCCCCTCTCTCTCTCCCTTCTCTCTCTCTCTCTCTCTCTCTCTCTCCCCTCTCTCTCCCCTCTCTCTCTCTCGCTCCCCTCTCTCTCTCCTCTCTCTCCCCTCTCTCTTTCTCTCTCCCCTCTCTCTTTCTCTCTTTTTCTCTCTTACTCTCTCCCTCTCTCTTTCTCTCTCCCCTCTCTCTCTCTTTCCCCTCTCTCTCTCCCCTCTCTCTCTCTCCCCTCCCCTCTCTCTCTCCCCTCTCTCTCGCTCCCCTCTCTCTCTCCCCTCTCTCTTTCTCTCCCCCCTCTCTCTTTCTCTCTCCCTCTCTCTTACTCTCTCCCTCTCTCTTTCTCTCTCCCCTCTCTCTCTCTTTCTCTCTACCCTCTCTCTCTCTCCCCTGTCTCTCTCTCTTTCTCCCCTCTCTCTCTCTCCCCCTGTCTCTCTCTCTCTCCTGTCTCTCTCTCTCTCTCCCCTGTCTCTCTCTCCCCTGTCTCTCTCTCTCTCTCCCTGTCTCTCTCTCTCCCCTGTCTCCCTCTCTCTCTCCCCTGTCTCTCTCTCTCTCCCCTGTCTCTCTCTCTCTCCCCTGTCTCTCTCCCTCCACCCTGCCTCTCTCTCTATCTCTCTCCCCTGTCTCTCTCTCTCCCCTGTCTCTCTCTCTCTCCCCTGTCTCTCTCTCTCCCCTGTCTCTCTCTCTCTCCCCTGTCTCTCTCTCTCTCTCTCTCTCTCTCTCCCCTGTCTCTCTCTCTCTCCCCTGTCTCTCTCCTCTCTCCCCCCTGTCTCTCTCTCTCCCCCTGTCTCTCTCTCTCTCTCCCCTGTCTCTCTCTCTCCTGTCTCTCTCTCTCTCCCCCCTGTCTCTCTCTCTCTCTCCCCTGTCTCTCTCTCTCTCCCCTGTCTCTCTCTCCCCTGTCTCTCTCTCTCTCCCCTGTCTCTCTCTCCCCCCTGTCTCTCTCTCTCCTGTCTCTCTCTCTCTCCCCTGTCTCTCTCTCTCTCCCCTGTCTCTCTCTCTCTCTCCCCTGTCTCTCTCTCTCTCCCCTTGATCTCTCTCTCTCTCTCCCCTTGATCTCTCTCTCCCCTGTCTCTCTCTCTCTCTCTCTCTCCCCTTGATCTATCTCTCTCTCCCCTTGATCTCTCTCCCCTTGATCTCTCTCTCTCTCCTTGATCTCTCTCTCTCTCTCCTTGATTTTTCTCTCTCTCTCTCCCCCCTTGATCTCTCTCTCTCTCCCCTTGATCTCTCTCTCTCCCCTGTCTCTCTCTCTCCCCTGTCTCTCTCTCCCCTGTCTCTCTCTCCCCTGTCTCTCTCTCTCTCCCCTGTCTCTCTCTCTCTCCTGTCTCTCTCTCTCTCCCCTGTCTCTCTCTCTCTCCCCTGTCTCTCTTTCTCCCCTGTCTCTCTCCCCCCTGTCTCTCTCTCTCCCCTGTCTCTCTCTCTCTCCCCCTGTCTCTCTCTCTCTCCCCTGTCTCTCTCTCTCTCCCCTGTCTCTCTCTCTCTCTCTCTCCCCTGTCTCTCTCTCTCCCCTGTCTCTCTCTCTCTCCCCTTGATCTCTCTCTCTCTCCCCTTGATCTCTCTCTCTCTCCCCTTGATCTCTCTCTCTCTCCCCCTGTCTCTCTCTCTCTCTCTCCCCTTGATCTATCTCTCTCTCCCCTTGATCTCTCTCTCTCCTTGATCTCTCTCTCTCTCTCTCTCTCTCTCTCCTTGATTTCTCTCTCTCTCCCCTTGATCTCTCTCTCTCCCCTTGATCTTTTTCTCTCTCTCTCTCTCCCCTTGATCTCTCTCTCTCTCTCCCCTTGATCTCTCTCTCTCTCCCCTTGATTTCTCTCTCCCACCCTTTCACCTCTTTTGAGCTGTTTGAGCTCTCTCCATGGCCTTTCACGGCCCTGCCCCTGGCCACGCCCCCTTCACGGACCCGCACGATAGGCCACGCCCCCTTCACGGACCTGCACGCTATGCCACGCCCCCTTCACGCTCAGCCACGCCCCCGCACACGCTCGGCCACGCTCACTTCTTCTCGAGGCACTGTCTGGCAGTCGGCAGATCAGGTAGGGAATTCAAGGCCAGGTGTGTTTGTCCGTGCGCAGTCTCTACTGCGCATGACAGCTTCAGACAAACACACTTGGCCTTTTATAATATAGGATTATATAGATAATTTCTTTTGCAAGATTTTTTATTTTATTCTCTTTATGTTATACAGAGACTTCAAATGCCAATTGTCTGGGATCTGCACATGGGAAACTCTGCAGGGGCAATTCACACTTATGTGACATAAATAATTTCTTCAGCTAAAACTGTTTTTCCCTACGGATCTCATTAAGCCTAAAAGAAAGATCCCAGACATTGCGTCTATATTAGCTCAGGAGATCCTGTAACTTTGGTAATGAAAATGCTTTCTCTTTGAAATAACTTAAATGTTATCTTAATTAGGAGAAGTGTATCTTATGTCTGATATCTGTTTTTAAACTAATCTGTCTTTCTTTGAAAGGACTGATGGCCAAATGTTTTTTTCTAAGATTACTTTGAAAACAATTTCTTTTGATGATTGGGACACAGGCTTATGCTGTATCTTGTGTACTCAAAAGAAGTGGGTGCTAAATTACACACAGTCACATTTGGAGTTTTATAAATAAAATTAATTATTTGGTGTATACAACCATCTATATTTATTAAATAATAATATGTATATATTATTTAATAATATTCACAGATCGTCTGACATAATTCCCCGTTCCAATTTTAAATAGATGTAGGACACATGTATTTGAATTGGCTTAAAGTCAGCGGTACTTGGTGAGTGTATTGACCGTATGCATCATAGACAGTCTTCTATGAAGAGAGTCCGTTATTTTTGAGCTTTAATGTTCATCAGCTAGGCATCTTTAAACTACAGTATGTCTTTAGTGCATTTGGGGATATGACACTTCATTCTCCCTCTATGACTTGTAGTTGGGATCTAGGATGGCACGCCCGCAACTGATTAATATAGACCCATTTATCAATGAAACTATCATTTTTGGGGATCCTTATTTTATAGGCCACTGGAGATATTTTGTCAGTAATGACAAAAGGACCTTTCCATGATGGAAGACATTTCTTCTCCTTAACCTGATCTCTTCCAAAGTTATAAAGATAAACTTTATCATTTATTTCATATTCCTTTTTGGACGTTTTGAGATCATAATAGGTTTTAGTGGCAGTTGCAGCCTTTTCAAAGTTCCTTTGAGCAAATGCAAAGGCATATTGCAGGTGCTTTCTTAGGTTCTCCACACATTGATGCATATTGGCAGTGTTTATCAAGTTCTGGTCTGATGTACAGTACAGTAGATGTTGAGGTAGAACCATTCTTCTACCAGTCATCAGTTCAAAAGGTGACATCTTGGTAGCACTACTTGGAGTTGCTCTTAATGCCATTAGGACTAGAGGTAGTTTTATATCCCAGTCTTTACCCATTTCACTCACAAACTTGTTGAGGATTTTCACAATGGACTGGTTGTAACGCTCTACACCACCACTTGAGGCATCTCTATATGCAATATGGAGCTTTCTTTTAACCCCTAGTATTTTCCACATTTTGGTCATCACTTCACTAGTGAAGTGGGTTCCCCGATCTGATTTGATTCTTTGGGGCAAACCAAATCTGGAAAACACGTGGTTGATTAGAAAAGCTGCACATGTTTCAGCACTATTGTTAGGTGCACTGATGCACTCTACCCATTTAGTTAACAGGCATGTCACCGTTAACATGTATTTGTTGCCTCTTGATGACCTTGTTACTGGACCAATAAAATCAATTTGTATATCTGACCATGGCATTACCATCCCCCTTTTCTGCAATGGCGCTCTATGCGTTGGCGCAGTGGGTTGGAACTGTGGACAGATTAGACAACCTTGACAGTAAATTTGAACATCTTTCAACATGTGTGGTCAAAAGGCATAATCACGCAATATTTCATACGTGAGTTTGGCACCACGATTACCAGATGTGGGAGCATCATGGGCCTGTTGAAGCATTAGACCTCTGAACTTGGTGGGTACTACCCATTGCTGGATGCCAGTTTTGGAGGTTCTAATTAACAAACCATCCTGTAACTTGAACTGTGTTCTGGACTTCATTAAGATTCTAAGATCTTCCTTACCAATACAATCATCTTTTGAGATGGGGTTGCTTTCAGGATCTTCTATGTGTTTATAGAAGATGCCTACAATGGGGTCTTCTTTTTGACTAGTGATCAGGTCCTCACTAGGTGAATCCTGACTCCATTGTACCAAGTTAGGCTCACTCTGTTGTTTTGCCTGGTTTCTGGTAATGGCTACTTGAATTGCACCCATTAAATGGTCGATATTAAGGAGTTCTCCAGTTATGGCTCCTTGTTTGGCTAATGAATCCGCCAGGTCATTGCCTTCTTTATCAGGACCTTGAATTCTGGAGTGACCCTTGGTCTTTTTCAAGTGTATGGTTAAATCATTGGATACCACCAGATTATCAATCTCTCAGAACAACTTGCCATGCTTGACTGGTTTGTTATTGCTTTTCTGCATGCCATTTATTTTCCAAGTTGGCAGGTATTCAACAAAACTGTCATGCACATAATATGAGTCAGTAATGATTACAAATTCATGAATACCATGTTCAATAGCCATTTCAATGGTTTTTAGAACAGCAGTGAGTTCTGCAACTTGACTGGATCTTGGTCCAATGTTGAAACCTACAGAAATATTTGGGAATCCATTTGCCCAAGTTATACCAATGCCAGCGACTAGTCTGCGCTCATTATCAATAATAGCATGGTAAGAACAACCATCAACATATACCCAAGGTAATGTTTGACACTGGTTCTCATTATACATTTTATATGGGGAAAGCAATTGTTCCTCCAGGAAATCATCTTCCAATGATTTTTCCCCAGGGTCTTAAGCAGTACAGTCGTGGAGCTCTGCAAGCCCCTGTGCGACTGGATTCTTTTTATTCTGCTTGTAGTGAATTTCTAAGGGCCAGCCTTGTAAGGAAAGGGTCCATGCTGTTATGCGGCTAGACAAATTCCCATCTCTTATTCTCTCACTTTGCAGATATAGCGTTTCTACAATAATTTTCTCGCCCTGTATGTAGCTGCAGAAATTTTGTAGAGCCCATACAGTAGATAAGAGGGCTTTTTCGCAATCGCTAAATTTTATTTCTACTGGGGATAGAGATTTGCTCGCATAAGCAATGACTTTTCCTAAATTATCATGCTTTTGGTATAAAACAGCACTCATGCTTATATCTGTGTAACCTGTTTCTAAGAAGAAAGGTTTACCACCTTCAGGGTACGCTAAGCAAGGTGCTTGAGTGAGTTTCCTTTGCAGCTCTCTGATGGCTGTCTCTTGGGTCTCACTCCAGTGCCATTTCACATCCTTCTTTAGAAGAAGTAGTAGTGGTTTAGCTAATTCTGCATAATTATCAATGAATTTGTGAGAATAGTTTATCATACCCAGGAATGATCTCAATTTTTTTAAGTTAGTTGGGTTTTTAGAATTTGTTATAGCTTCCACCTTTTTCCTCTGAGGATTTAGCCCTTCAGAAGTAACTTCATGTCCCAAGAAGTTTACACTAGTGCGGCACCATTGAGCTTTTTGTAGGGATAATTTGACACCTGCCCTTTTAAGTTGGCTGAGGACGTGTTTAAGCTCTACAATGTGTTTTTCAAAGTCTGTGCTTTTGATTAAAACATCATCAACATAAGATAAGGTCCCCCTTTCCAGTGCATCAGGCATAGCCTTATGCATGGATACAGCTAATTCATGTCCAGAATTAATGTATCCAAAAGGGAGCCTTTGGAATGCATACTGGACCATTTGGAATGAGAATGCCAGCTTATACTGGTCCTCCTCATGTACCTTTATGGTCCAATATCCTGTCTTAAGTCAGCACACAAATGCCATTGTCCATTGGGCTTAAGAACACCTAGAATAGGATTGTTATAAGAGCTGTGCACCTGTCGGATAATACCCCTTTCTTCCAAGTTCCTTATGATTTCTGCAAGAGAATCATATGAGGCTAAAGGAAGTCTGTATTGTTTAACAAAGACAGGTGGCGCATTGGGATCTGTTTGTATTCTTGCAACGTGCAAGTCTGTAGTCCCACAGTCAAAAGAATCCCTAGCAAAAATATCCTTGTACTCCATCAGGAGTTCCAGTAGCCTGTTGGCATTCATTATCACTGGAATAGCCATTAGCTAAAGATATTTGCTCTTCGACTATTTGCTGAAATCCTGGAAAGATTTCAGGCTGTCCTATTTCATAGGCTTCTTCCAATCTAGAGGTGAGATCCCCTTTATCATAATTTACATTGCCCCCATGATTCTGGGTATTGGGGTATTCTTGCTGTTTGATCGGCTGATCAAATACCAGGGAAGCTTCTTCAATTTTACAGATGCCTTCCTCTGAGCTGAAGGGATAAATAGACTGAATTGTAAATAGACCCTCTGGCATAGATGCAAAGGATTGTTCTATTAATTGTTCTTCAGTTAAGTATCCTTCAGGTATTAGCCCGATTACATTATTCTGGAAACCAAAAGTGTAATAACTTGAATCCAGCGCATATCCTATGGTAGTTCCCTTGGATAAGGTTATATCCTGTGGGGTCATGTTATGCACAATAACATGTACTGGAATAGTTCCAATATTTACCAAAGGAGTATAGGTCATTTTGATACCCAGATTTTGTATTCTATGCGAGAGGCAAATTAGGGTTTCAGAAGTTTTTATTTCTGACCCCTTTTTACCTGTAAGGGTAAGAGGAATCTATCAGCCCCAGCAGAAATTATAACATCGTTAGACACCTGCATATTCACAGCATATGGTATTTGCTGGTTTGATTTCAGGGCTGTGTTTTCATCCTGAAATACTTCAGGGTCCCCCTTTAACCTGCTCCAGAGGCAAGAGTTAATCAAATCTATTTGTATGGCATATCTGTGTAAGAGATCATTGCCAAGGTATATTTGATTATGGGGAGTATTTAAACCAAAAACAGGTGCTTTGCTGATTTATTACCTATAGAGATAGATAATAAACATTTAGCTGTGATATTATAGCTTTCGGACCTGCCATCCAGGCCATGGACACAGTGGTCTTGAGGAGAAAGATATTTAATCACTTTAGGTTCAGCTATCTGTGCTAATAAGCCTTCACTTATATAGCTATAAGGTCATGCACTTGTATGGGGATAAATAGATCCTCTTTAACTCTCTCAATTCCTGCAAGGTATTGAGCGTGGCCTCCCCCCTTAGGGATTTTATGATCCCCCTTGTGGAGAGATATGGTTAATACATTGCCGTCTAAGGAAATATTCGCTATCTTTCCAGGCAAAATTTTAAAAGTATTACCATCAGAGCCACTTAAAGGAGTCTGATCATCTATTTGTAGGATAGTGACTTCAGGTATAGAGTTATTCCTAAAATGAATCCCCACAGCATCTGGCTTCTCTTCCACCATGTGACAGTTATGTCGTGTGTGAGATATGCCGGATCGCTCATAATTAATTGGCCGTTTTACTTGTGACCAAATTATATTATTTATGCAATCAATTATGGTGCTTAATCGCTTCAAGAGATCACTACCAATAATTAAACGATCAGTTGGCAGATCCACTATAATGATAGGGTGTTATATGACAATGTTCCCCAGTTTAAATTTTAACCATGCCGTACCGTAGACTTTTAGAGAGTCACTCCCAACTCCTATTAGAGAACCATCAAATTATTTTATTTTAGGTTTGTGGGGTGTTAGCTCATTTAGCTGTGTGTAGTACGTGTTACCTGAATCCGCCGCGTTACCTGAAGCAGAAGAAACTTCATTCTTATCACTCATGTCCTCTATAATAGGGCCGATTGGGTTCTTGTGTACTGCATCTGTGGAAATAAGGAAATAAGAGAATGCTGCAAAAGAAGAGATTGGTTAATGCTTTCAGGCTGAGGTTGCTCGCCATCACAGCTAAATCGTCAGTTTCCGGTCTGTGGGGAGAGAACATGATTAGTACCATTATTGACATTTATCATTACATTTTATATATCTCTCCCCTCCCTTTCAGGTGATACTGCAGTATTTATGACTGCGCCTGTGGCCCACTACTGGCCACTGGCTGTACCCCTAAAAAAGGATTGTTAGGTTGCTGAGCCGTAAACACTTGACTCATATTAGCGAATTGTTCGCTCAACCGAATTAGCTGGGTACTAAGCTGATCTACTTGATCGTACAAGTTACCTCTACCCCTGAGCCTATCTCTTGATGCCCCATAGTAGTGATTCCTGGACCACTGGGTCCCCTCAGAATCAGGGCCGCTCTTTCTATCCTGGCGTGGTTGCCCCTGGGGTTCAACTTGTTCAGCGTTAGTATTTTGGGGAGCATTATTTTCTTGGGGTGTCTGGTTACCCTGAGAGTATTTTCGCCACTTATTGTATCTACCTTTGCAAGGATACCTATTATCTTGTGGGTGTTCTTCTCTTTGGGAATAATTATTTACCTGGGTATGCCCCCCATTTTGGGTATAGTCTCTCTGCGCCTCAGCCCGTGTTGGGGGAGGGGCAGAGTTAAAACTTTGTGGGGATGGCCTGTTTCCTCGGGTCACTTCCGCCTAAGTTTTCTTTTTGGATTCCAAATTGAGGGGGCTAGGTGACACCCTAGTTTCGGCCACTACTTTAGGATTGGGCTTTCTCTCCCTTTTATCCCCCTGTTCACCGGACTGCTGAATAGAGTATAACTTTGTACTGTCTTTGATCAGCCATTCCAATGAGCAGTTCTCATCAAAATCTCTAGCTAAATTAATTTTGATGGGTGCGGGCAGTGCTTCAAAAAATAAATTCACAAATTCTGAGCATTCATATATGGGATTATCTTCAGCCATACTGTATGCATTTTTCAGTACAGGAAGGAATTCTATAGGGCTTTGATTTGCACTACATTTTAAACCATATACAGCTATTTTCGCTGCAGTTTTAGTGTGATGTTGCCCAAATTATTTTCTGCACTGTCATTTTGTCTTATTCCAGGAATGAATATTCATATCCTTTAGTGAAGAAAAGAATTTGTGATATTTACCTTCAAATATCCAGGGCAGAAATTCAGTTTTTTACTGCTCACTTGTAACATTCATTATAGCTAAAGCATTTTCAAAGGTCTCTAAGTGGTCAATTATAGAGTTGGTTCCCTTGTTGGATAACTTAGGTACTACATACTTTAAGAAGGTAATGATTTTAGGGGTGTCATATACCTTATTAGATGTATTTTGGGATTTCCTAGGAGTCTTATTTTTGGGGTTGGAGTGTTCCCTATTTTCCCTTTTACTATGGGGAGACCCCCTACGTACATTATTATTATGTGGGCTATTTGGGTATTTAACTCTGCCCTCTGACTCACTACTAGAGCTTCCCTCCCCCTCATCAGCTGAGTTATAGCAGCTCCCTGAATTTATATCATGAGGTGATTGTCTATTTGGGAAATCTATTTCTGACTCAACAGGGGTCCCTTGTCTACATTCTTCCCTAAATTTCTGCATTTCATCCTTGATGCATTCTCTAAGGCCTAGATTTGGAGTTTGGCGTTAGCCGTGAAAACCAGCGTTAGAGGCTCCTAACGCTGGTTTTAGGCTACCGCCGGTATTTGGAGTCACTCAAAATAGGGTCTAACGCTCACTTTTCAGCCGCGACTTTTCCATACCGCAGATCCCCTTACGTAAATTGCGTATCCTATCTTTTCAATGGGATCTTTCTAACTCAGGTATTTAGAGTCGTGTCTGAAGTGAGCGTTAGACATCTAACGACAAAACTCCAGCCGCAGGAAAAATGTCAGTAGTTAAGAGCTTTCTGGGCTAACGCCGGTTTATAAAGCTCTTAACTACTGTACTCTAAAGTACACTAACACCCATAAACTACCTATGTACCCCTAAACCGAGGTCCCCCCACATCGCCGACACTCAAATAATTTTTTTTAACCCCTAATCTGCCGACCGCCACCTACGTTATCCTTATGTACCCCTAATCTGCTGCCCCTAACACCGCCGACCCCTATATTATATTTATTAACCCCTAATCTGCCCCCCTCAACGTCGCCTCCACCTGCCTACACTTATTAACCCCTAATCTGCCGACCGCAAAGCGCCGCCACCTACGTTATCCTTATGTACCCCTAATCTGCTGCCCCTAACACCGCCGACCCCTATATTATATTTATTAACCCCTAATCTGCCCCCCTCAACGTCGCCTCCACCTGCCTACACTTATTAACCCCTAATCTGCCGACTGGAGCTCACCGCTATTCTAATAAATGTATTAACCCCTAAAGCTAAGTCTAACCCTAACACTAACACCCCCCTAAGTTAAATATAATTTACATCTAACGAAATTAATTATCTCTTATTAAATAAATTATTCCTATTTAAAGCTAAATACTTACCTGTAAAATAAATCCTAATATAGCTACAATATAAATTATAATTATATTATAGCTATTTTAGGATTAATATTTATTTTACAGGTAACTTTGTATTTATTTTAACCTGGTACAATAGCTATTAAATAGTTAAGAACTATTTAATAGTTACCTAGTTAAAATAATTACAAAATTACCTGTAAAATAAAGCCTAACCTAAATTACAATTAAACCTAACACTATACTATCATTAAATTAATTAAATAAAATACCTACAATTACCTACAATTAAACCTAACACTACACTATCAATAAATAAATTAAATACAATTCCTACAAATAACTACAATGAAATAAACTAACTAAAGTACAAAAAATAAAAAAGAACTAAGTTACAAAAAATAAAAAAATATTTACAAACATAAGAAAAATATTACAACAATTTTAAACTAATTACACCTACTCTAAGCCCCCTAATAAAACAACAAAGACCCCCAAAATAAAAAATGCCCTACCCTATTCTAAATTACTAAAGTTCAAAGCTCTTTTACCTTACCAGCCCTGAACAGGGCCCTTTGCGGGGCATGCCCCAAGAAGTTCAGCTCTTTTGCCTGTAAAAAAAAAACCATACAATACCCCCCCCAACATTACAACCCACCACCCACATACCCCTAATCTAACCCAAACCCCCCTTAAATAAACCTAACACTAAGCCCCTGAAGATCTTCCTACCTTATCTTCACCATACCAGGTTCACCGATCCGTCCTGAAGAGCTCCACCGATGTCCTGATCCAAGCCCAAGCGGGGGGCTGAAGAGGTCCATGTTCCGGATGAAGTCTTCATCCAAGCGGGAGCTGAAGAGGTCCATGATCCGGATGAAGTCTTCATCCAAGCGGGAGCTGAAGAGGTCCATGATCCGGATGAAGTCTTCTATCAACGGCATCTTCAATCTTCTTTCTTCCGGATCCATCTTGCAGACCTCCGACGCGGAACATCCTCTTCTCCCGACGCCTACTAGCCGAATGAGGGTTCCTTTAAGGGACGTCATCCAAGATGGCGTCCCTCGAATTCCGATTGGCTGATAGGATTCTATCAGCCAATCGGAATTAAGGTAGGAATATTCTGATTGGCTGATGGAACTAAGCCTTTATGTGAACTCTCAATACCAGAGTTATTTTTATGGTGCGGCCAGAAAAAAGCTGGCGTTAGTTTTTCGGGTCGTTACCGACAAAACTCCAAATCTAGCCGTAAGAGAGTTAGAATTATCTGCATTATTCTTGCTGTTAATAGAGGGGTTTTTATTTTGACGATATGACCTTTTTAAATCACTTAATTCTCTCTGGCTTTGCGCAAGCTGTTTATTTAACTCTTGTATCTTTGCTAGTAAATCTAAGTTATGCTTATCTAAGGTGGCAAACTCATCAATTTTATTTTTGGCTATTTTTAAATTCTCTTTGAATCTGCGTGAGGAGCGAATACTATTTTCTAGCCCCTGTATTTGCAGTTCTTTCTCTATGAGATATAGCGACATTTTGTCAATAATGCATATTAGAAGGGGCCAAAATTTTAGTATTAGTTCGTCTCGCTTTTGGAGATTTTTGCATTGATAAATTTTTAATAATTCTTGGAATAATTCACCTTTTTATTCCACCTTTCATCATCAATAGCATTATTTTTAGCCTTAATTTCAAGCATATCCGTATAATCATTTAATTCACCCGCAATATTAAACCTCTTTTTAATGTGGCCTATAATGTCCATCTTAAGAACATTGCCTTTAGTGAGGGGTATTGTTGGGGAATACATTTCAGCACTATGTACAGATTCACTTCTGGTTATAGACATTATTATATTGGCTTAGTATTTAGTTAAATTAAAACGCTAATACAATTTTTACCAATAAAAAGAGAGAAAAAAATTATATTTTCAAAAATATTAATAATATTCTTGAAATATGAAAATCAATATTTCAATTTTTTTCAAAAAAATTATATCTTAAAAAATATTAATATTAATCTTGAAATATGAAAATCAATATTTCAATTTTTCAAAAAAAAATTATATCTTCAAAAATATTAATATTAATTTTGACATATGAAAATCAATATTTCAATTTTTTTTAAAAATTATATTTTCAAAAATTTTAATATTAATTTTGAAATATGAAAATTAATATTTCCATCTTTCAAAAAAAAATATATCTTCAAAAATATTAATATTAATCTTGAAATATGAAAATCAATATTTAAAAAAAAAATTATATATTTTTTCAATAATAATTTCTATTTACTACAAATATATCATATCAATATGATAAATAATAATAATAATAATAATAATAATAATATCTAAAGCAAAGTGCCTCTAAATAATATGTCAGTATATGGCTGGGTTATAATACAATATTATATTTAATAATTATTCTTTAAAATAAACCCCCAATAAAAATGCATATACCAAGACAATAAAATTAATGTAAATTCCTAAATTCTTTTTATTAGTTTAAACAAATATATTTCAATTTTATTGTCTTGGTATATGCATTTTTATTGGGGGTATATTTTAAAGAATAATTATTAAATATATTGTATTATAACCCGGCCATATACTGACATTATACAAGTAACACGGATTATGCTATATACCTCTTAAAGAGCCCATGTGGGTCACTTTATGTTGGGAAGACTACAAGAAGGGTACGAGACCGTATTACAGAGCAAAAATCCAACATAGGATATAAGCATGAAAAGTCTCCAGGTGCAAACCATTTTTTTAAGGCAGACCATAGGTACCAGATGTTTAACAGGTTTCAATTGATAGGCGGGGTGGAAAAAGAGAATGTAGGCCAAAGCAACGTGAGGCCTATTGGATATTTAAATTATAGAGATAATGAGTCTGAATGGCATGAATAAGGAATGGGATCTAACAGTTTTTTCTGTAATATATTGGATAAAATAAATAAGATTGGACTTTTTATCTTTATTTGTAATTTGATGTAAATTCCTAAATAAAAAAATGCTTCAATATATGTAATTAGGATGTTCTTTCTTCTTAGTAGACAGAATGTGAACACTGAAGGTTTAATTGATGATGATGATGTAATGAATAGGTGGGCGGGTATAAGGGTATATATGGCTGGATGCATTATTAGTATTTTAGACATGATTAAGGACATGTAGTCTGAAACATTTTTTGTCTTACTTTCTTGCAATACAGAAAAAGGAAATTTGCTAAAAAATACTACTGCTGGGGGGCGGAGCTAGCCACTGAAGAAGATGGTCGCATTTCTACAGAGCTCCTGGCTCTGGACATAATATATGGGGCTTATCTGCCTCTATCCTGCAGCTCAAAGTTATTCAGAGACAGAATTTACACCTATAAGCACTTTTTGCTATATGCCCGGGAACATTAACGCTCTAATTACCCTGGCTTATTATAGGGACAAAGCAAACTCTATGGTGATTCAGCTGAATGAGAAACCCAAGATGGCTCTGATCTCGTGGGGTGAAGAAATCATGGCCCAAATTGATTTTTCCAACCTGTCACAAGCGCATGCAGTGGCAACTGGGCAGGATTTGCCAGCTATTATCGTTCCGGGCCACCAAGTGAGGCCGCAGAGCCCTTCAGATAATAGCATCCACGGTGGCCTTGCATCGTGTGTACAGGAGGCTGGTTGTGTGCTGGAGGAAAAGATTTTATGTATACAGAATATACAGAGATTGGACACTGTAGTCACTTCTATGAGCATTAAGGAGGCCCACTTCATGTTGCAGATCACCTACCCGTTAACGCCTATCGGATACCCAAGGAGTGGAAAGTCCCACCTAGCAAACACTGCTGGTACGGGCTTGGAAATGGTCAGTTACACACAAGATTCTCCTAACCATAGAAGACGAGTTGTGCAATGATGGAGTGTGACTGACCTCTCTTCAGGCCGACACCAGACGCGGCATTGGTTAGATCTGCGATGGGTCTGGATTTTCTCTGTGGCTTGGACTGAAAGATCCCAAGCAGCCTCCCAAGAGTTCGGACTATAGCTATGGAGTAGGCCCTCACCTACAAGAATCTCACAAGGAGTTTTGTATGATATAGGTGGGACTGTTGTCATTGGTAAAAATGAACAGTGGCAACTGAGACTGTTCTCAGAACACGTACTGCATGTTGTACAGCTGTTATGTTGGTTAGTGTTTTCTTATACAGGTAATAATTAACCTATTTAGCTACAGCCCAGATCCCTCTCAATTATTTTTGTATACCAATAGAGAGTGGAGACAAAGCTAAGATGTTCATGTTACTTTAGTAAGGCCCCTATACTATATATACTTCTTTACTTTTTTATATTTACAGTCACCTCCCTTAATACATAGTCTATATAGGTCTTGTAGTAGCCTACTATGTATTGAATCAGTCTCTACCCTCTTATTACTTAAAGACAAATTGATTTATCCCTATAATAATTACTAATTCTGGAATCTAGTTTACAATTTTACTCTATGTGTTGTTCTTTACCGATCTAGTATACATTAATATAGGAGCATATATATAGGAGACTACTATATGATATTCATTGTTCCTATCTACATATTATTACATGTATTGTACTTACCTTGGCTGATTCCCCAAATATTGCATAGTCTCAACAATTAAATTATTCCACCACTCATAGGATCCTCTTTACCAGTGATTCAGGCTAGTAAAGCAATTTATCATGGCATCTAACATATTGGTAGCTATTAATAAGATCTACGTCTTTGCTACATTTAGCTTTTCGCTTTACTTTATTTAGACAGGGAACACTATCTTATATTCCCCATGCTACACTGTTTGATGGCAATGCAATAAGTCTGACTGAAATTGTCCACAGAAACATGTGTCACAGCCAATTTTGGTGAGCTAGTTTTGTCTATACCTCTCATTCTTTATACTAGTACGGCTTGATGGCTTTTACAATATGAGGCTAAATGTTAGAATGTTTACCACTTACATGCATACCTCACATAACTACTATACATGATATATTCCTGTTAACTGAGCGTATTTGAGATAACTTAGGTCATGTAGTAACCTATATGTTAATTTACTATGCAGCATTTATGTTCACTAGGTAATGAGAGAACATACCAAGTCATTTCTTTGAGGTTTGGGTAGCTTATTGTGGTAGTTCCCTAATCACTGAAGTAGCCACCTGTTGCTGGGTACAGGGCCCATACCCAGTCGGCTGGGTTGGTTCCTGAGAGAAGAAAATAATTTTCTTTTTTATATTTACAGTTACAATTTCATTCTCTATATAACAATAGCACAGACCTAATGTATTTCACTCTCACAGATGTTGATGTATACTCCTGAGCCTTATCTTTATTTATTTTTATTTTTTTCGGTATAGTCAACTTCACTTTTACCTTGAACTAATATAAACTACATTTAAATATATTATACCAGCTCAGAAACAGTCTCAAAATGTATTTAGAGGTAATGTCTACTCTGATTATCGCCCATTAATCTCCAGTAATTAAACATATATAATGCAACAAGCTTATAGTACTCCTTTTGCTAATATGCATTATAAAAGCTTTCTCCTATCTTTCTTTATACTGTTAAATGGCTGGTCTCCTACCCCCCCATATGTTACATTCTGGCATATGTATGTCTAGAATGTCTTGTGCGGTTTCCTTAGCAAAATACTGCATATATACATATTATATTTTATATTTAACTTTTTACCAGTTTTATATATGCTCCCTTAATTTAAGTAAACAATCCTTTGTACAACAGGTTTGAGTGGCTCCTGTTTGTGTTTTGACTCTTAATTTTCTACAAGCTTTTACATATCAGGAACTACAGCTTAATGATTATTCTCCACATCCCTTTTTGGGTATTAAGGAAGCATCTTTTGACTCTGTACGTTATATAAGTTATATAGTCTTCAGTACATGTCAAAGCAAGATGCAAAAAGGAAAAATTTGAAAATGTGAGGTTTAGTTTATTTTATGCATATTTGAATCTCTTTGTGACGATATTGATATGACTTTATATTTGCAGCATTATGCCTGTTTTGATTTTTTCTTTTCTATAGTCACACATCCTTGAAATATTGCATATATGTTGTATCTTGTATTTAACCTCAATAAAAATTATTTAAAAAAACTAAATAAAAAAATAGTACTGCTGCAATTACTCCGATAGATTGCAGCCACTTGTATGGGAGGCTCAAATTCTCTGTTTTACCAGTAATGTACATTAGCATATGTAACATTAAAGGGACACTGAACCCAATTTTTTTCTTTTGTGATTCAGATAGAGCATGCAATTTTAAGCAACTTTCTAATTGACTCCTATTATCAAATTGTCTTCATTCTCTTGGTATCTTTATTTGAAATGCAAGAATGTAAGTTTAGATGCCAGCCCATTTATGGTGAACAAACTGGGTTGTTCTTGCTGATTGGTGGATAAATTCACCCACCAATAAAAAGGTGCTTTCCATGGTCCTGAACCAAAAAAATAGCTTAGATGCCTTCCTTTTCAAATAAAGAAAGCAAGAGAACGAAGAGAAATTGATAATAGGTGTAAATTAGAAAGTTGCTTAAAATTGCATGCTCTATCTGAATCACAAAAGAAAAAAATTGGGTTCAGTGTCCCTTTAAGTCAAAATTAAACTTTCATGATTCTGATAGTGCATACAGTTTTAAGAGACTTTCCAATTTATCAAATTATGCACAGTTTTTTTATATGTACATTTTCTGAGGCACAAGCTACTGCTAAGCATGTGCAACAGTTCACAGAGTATACATAAAAGAGGCTGTGATTGGCTGATGGCTTTCACATGATACAGGGGGCCAGCAAATTGAAGTACATTTTGAGATTTGTCAGAAAAAAATCTACTGCTCATTTATTGCATTGTCTTTATATTATGAACTTGTTGATTATGCAATTCTATTTATTTGACAGACCTTTAATTGCATAGTTCAGAATTACTGTGTAGTAGCAAGAAACACAGCAAATACCCATTGTGCTTGTCTGAGAATTTTTGCACACAGTTGTCTGACGATGGTTTCAGTCTTTTGTCAGCTGTAATTGGAATTTGGAAAGAGTCTAGGTGTTGTGCACAACATAACACATACAGTAGATAAGTAGAATACACTTTCCATAAATTTTATTGGTGCAGTTGTAGAACTATGCTCCAAGCAAAGAAATCATCTTCAGATTTCCAAACATGGGGATTCTATACACCTGATAGATGACAAGAAACCAGATGTTAATAAACTGTTATTTCTTCATCAAACATCCATTTATTTTTCTTTTTTTAAATAGTGAAGTAATTACTCAATGTGGTACAGGTAGAAAACCCTTTATCTAAACTGCTTGGGACCGGAAAATGTTTAGATTTCAGAATAGTTTGAATTTTGGAATATTTGTTTCTTAAAAATGGGACAGTTGGGAGAGGAGGTGGGATGAAGTGTATACAACAATATCTTATGCTATTTAGGTAATATTTAAATTTCATAATACTGCTTATACATGTAACTAAAGGTAGTTTTACATAATTTTTTAATACTTTTGTGACTTATAAGCAAGGAAAATAGTATTTTTAAAAAATTTTATTTAAAAAAAAAATATTAGTAAAAAGGTTCGGATTTTAGAATAAGTTTGGATTTTGGACTTCTTGATTTGGAAATACGTACCTGTATATAAGACTCACAGTGACTTTAAAAAAGGATATCTAGGGCCCGACGCCAATATTTGCGCTGGTTTGGTATCCTATATACGACGTAACTTAGAAGTTACGCGCGTAGATTTCTGGCGTCGCCCGTAGTTTTTTGGGCCATAGACTGACATACAAAACACGCGCAGTTTGGTATCCAATATACGGCGTAAGTACTTACGCGCGCAGATTTCAGAAAATCTAATCCAATCTCATCTCGCCACAAATTTCTGCCGCAGGAACCCTTGCACTGACTTAGAAACCAACGTAACTCTCGGAAGGCCTAATAAGTGCATGCTTAACAACATACATATCAGCAGCTTGATCACAATAGTTAACCTCTTAAAAGCATTTAATATTACTGCCCCTGCAAGTTTGTCAAACCAATCACAAAGGGGTGCATCATGGGGCCCAGGGGGACATCATGGGGCCCAAGGGGTGCTGGAAGCCCTACAATCCCCTGTTGTTCTGTCTACACATGCTGAATCTATAGTTGTTGCTGAGGTCCATGGTGATGGTGCTGCCCCTGCTGCAGCTGTTCATCGAATTACATACTGCGGAGTTCCACTGCATGTAAGTGAAACTACTACATCCCACCCCCATTCCCTTAACCACCCTAATTACTGAAAATATATCATTAGTTCAATTCATGTTTTGGTCACTATGATTTATTGACTATCATTTTGAGGAATGAAAATGGATGTTTATACCTTATGTTCACACCTTCTGTAAAAACATTATTATTTAGATATATATACCCATGTGTAGGGATAGGCAAGGTGTCCTTCACTAAAACTCTTTACCTTAGAAAATGTCAGAAACAGCCTTGGCTCGTGCCTATCCCTGCACATGGGTCAATTTCTATTGGATGTGAGAAACCTTGATTTACATCTTAAAAGTGAATATCACTATATGTACCCTTCATACACAACTATGTGATGTGGTTTAGAGAACATGAATATGTCATAAACATGATGATATTACCTTTTCTGGGCCATTTCCACACAGGCCTTATTATATTTTTCAAAGATATTAGTGTACTAAAACACCCCTCACATGGATGTGGATGACAATTATATGGTAAATAACAGAGGACAAGATTTAGGATTAAATATAACAAGATTTATTTTCTTTTAGACTTCTTAGATGAGGGGGCTGAGGGGCCTGGAGTGGGTCTCCTGCCTCTCCTGGGTTGTGTTGATTCCGAGGATCCTGCAGGAGTGCTGGCCACAGATGAGATGCTGGAGGCAATGTCCTGCTGGTGGGTGAAATGCTCCACCAACACACCCAACAGTTGGTTCTGTTCCCTCCATCTGTTGTCACTCTGAATCTGCATGTCAGACATTACTCTCAGCATCTGAGATTGATTCTGGACCATAGCAGTTAAAGATGCTGCCATGTCCCGTTGCAGCTCAATGGAACGCTGTTGTAAAGTCTGTTGACTTCTGTAAAACCTGCGTTGGTCCCTCTGCATTCTCTCGCAGGTTGATGTGAGACTCTCGCAGGTTACTGTTTGCCTCCTCTGTAGGGCAATGTATTCATCGCCCATGGCGGAAGTCAGCGGATCCATGGGCTCTTCCCCAGCAGGGACTCTAGGCACTGGTTCCATTTCTATATCCTCAGCTGGTGGTGCGGGCTGTGGAATCTCAGCTGGTGGTGCGGGCTGTGGAATCTCAGCTGGTGGTGTGGGCTGTGGAATCTCAGCTGGTGGTGCGGGCTGTGGAATCTCAGCTGGTGGTGCGGGCTGTGGAATGTCAGCTGGTGGTGCGGGCTGTGGAATCTCAGCTGGTGGAGCTCTTCCAAGTGCAGCAGATGGTGCAGATGTCCGGATGGACTGATAGTCCCATTGCCTGCTGGTGTGCACCCACTCAGCCTGCTGGTAGAATCCCGGAGTGGCCTGATATTGTTGGGGGGGGGTAAAGGCATCTACCCTTCGGGGCTAGCTTGGCTCCCCCTCCAAGCCAAAGGAATAGTCCTCCGGCCAGGGCTCCTGCCAGGTATCCTCATGTAATGCTGGCGGCATGACATTCGGATTGTCAATTGAGGCAGTCCAACCCAGGTCATGCCTGGCATACTTCTGCTGGACTCTCCGGACCGGTGGTCGAGGTGGAGAAATACTTTGTGCCGGTGGTGGAGGGGGATGCATGGAGCGTTGGCACCCTGGTGACTGGAGGTTCTGTGGAGGAGTCAAATGATGAGAGGGATTAGTACAGTCAGATATATATCCATGTGGGCATACAATGTACATGCTAGGGCCTATACACAATCTCATGTCAAACTCTATAACATGCATGTGCACATTGAGATTTGTGATATGAGGGTTTTTAATATGCAAAGTATACATGTATGTGTTTCATACAATAGTTCTGTGTACATGTCAGTGATGGAGAAAATGTGTTCTTTAAGTGACACTATGGTTGTGATGACTATAGTGTCCATTTACTGAAAACTCTACATGTGGCTTGTGGCCTGTGTTACTCTGAGATATGTTAGTATTTCACTATTCCACCTAGTATCATGAATTTCAATGTGTTAAGTAGCATTAAATGGACATTAAACCCATTTTGATTCTTTCATGATTCAGCTAGAGCATGCAATTGTAAACAACTTTGCAATTTACTTCCATTACCTAATTTGCTTCATTCTCTTGATATTCTTAGCTGAAAAGCATATCTAGATAGGCTCAGAAGCTGCTGATTGGTGGCTGCACATCAATGCCTTGTGTGATTGCCTCACCCATGTGCATTGATATTTAATAAACAAAGATTAAGAAAATAATGAAGCAAAATAGATAATAGAAGTAAATTGGGATGTTGTTGAAAACTGTATTCTATCTGAATAATGAAATAAAAAGATTTGGTTTCATGTCCCTTTAATGTTAAATCTCATTGTAGATGTTTTTGTTAGTAGGCCAAATACCATGCTCCTCATTGTGTACATGAATGTGTGACAATATAGGATGTTATAACTCAAATACATATAATACTGGTGTGTGGGATGTTACTCACCAGCATGCTGTACTGATGTTGCAATCCCTGAGTCACGAGCCCCTGGAAGTCCACGGACTGCTGTGACGCTCAGGGACCTACGAATCAGCTACTGCCACTCGTTGTATTCCGCCTCATAGTGAGGCCCACCTCCTGTTGCCCTCTGGGACATTGCTTCTTGGCCCATCTTCTCCTTAACTCTCCTCTTACAGTCGTTCCACCTCTTCTTTAGGCCATCCACATTCCTCCTCTGCTGGGACACACCATTAACGGCCTCCACCACCTTCTGCCAGGCATCTTTACCCCTACGGGCAACTCCTTTGCCCTTCTCTTGGCCAAAGAGGGTGGTATGGTTCTCCAGGACAGCCTGGACTAGAGCGAGGTTTTCAGGGAATGTGAAGTTGGGGCACCTCATACGCTCATCGTCCTGGTCCGCCTGGCTCCCTCCCTGGGATGTCCCTGGTGTGGGTTCCTCCCTATCCTCTCCCTCCTCCCCCCTTCTATCCCCATGTGCACCCTCTATCCCTCTTCTGAGTGTGCCCGGCCTTGGGGCAACCCCACTCCCATCCTCCCTTCTAGCTCTCCCTCTCCCCACTCCGCTCACTCCCTGACGGGGACCCTGCTGCTCCTCCTGTCCATAATTCTCTCCCTGCAACTCCCCTTCCCTCCTCCTCCCCGCCCTAGCTCTCCCTGACATCCTCACACTACACACACTCACACACTCACTCCCACTTCAATCACACACAATCACAACCAAACACTCAGCCTTTCACACTGTAAAAGATAAATAAAATGTGTAAGGTGTTATAAAAAAAAAAGTGTTGTGTATTTTGTATATGTGTGTATGCAAAATGTGTGCAATATGTAAAAAAGTGACAGTAATGTACAAGCTTAACAAATCCACCAAATCCGACCTAACTAAATATTATGCAATGCGCCTCTCTCTCTACTGTAACGACTTTCTCCTACTCACTGTAGTGTGCTGTAGCTCCAAAAACCGACCAAACACACTAAAGAAAATGGCGGCTGCGTAGGGGTTTAAGTATGAATTTTGAATCTCGTAATTACGTGGCGCATCTCTTAGAACTGGCGTAATTTCTTACGAGTCGTAGGCTAATTTGCATAAAACTACACTTTATTGAGACTTTACGTGAACAAAATACTGGCGTAAGTACTTGCGACGACTAAAATGTGTATTTGCGCACATTTTAGCTGATCGCTGGTTTTTCCTACTTACGCCAGTTTAGCATCTGACGGCGCTGTATATTGGATAGCTCGAGTTGCGAGCTGAAACTGCGGGCGACGCGGGTTCCCTCGCTTGCGCCGAAAACTACGCCGTATATCGGATCGCGCCCCAGGTCAAAACAAGGGGTAGATTTAAAAATGTCGGATGGACATGATCTGCTGTAGCGGATCATATCCGTCCAACAGTGCTAAATTCTGACAGCATACAATGCCGGCATTTAACATTGCACAAGCATTTCTGGTGAAATGCTTGTGCAATGCCGTCCCCCTGCACATTCGTGGCCAATCGACCGCTAGCAGGGGATTGTCAATCATCCTGATCATATCTGATCGGGATGATTGCTGTCCACCACCTCAGAGGTCTTAAGACCGCTGCTTCTTAACTTACATTTCTGGCTTGCGTTGAATAAGCAGCATCCGCTGCTTCATAAATATACCCCAATATATTTTGAATTAACTGAACTAAATAGATTCATTTAATGTTTGAATAATTGAATTAATTGTTACTCTTTTAAACTGCATTATGTTGTGATCTTTATGTGTTATGCACTGCTACCATGGTAGGGGGTGCTGTTGGTGAGTTTGTTGAACCGAGGGGGTGGTGGCCAGAAAAAAAGTTTGTTGTAGGAAATAAGCTTCCCCACCTATACACCCTTGCAACCTTAATATTTAACCTTGATATCGAACTGCAAATTTTCGGTCTGAAGCTACCCCCAGTCCTGTAGCTGTGAAACCTTTTTTTTTCCCCCGGAAAACTATAAAATACTGGAGAAGATCTGGGTAAAAAAGGGCACAGCTATCTAAATATGTTTTTTTAATTATTTTTTTAATTAATATTTCATTGTTTTTTTAAATAATACAGAGGGTAAGATTATACGCACATGTGACCCTAGCTACATAAATAAATGCATGTATTAAAGACGTAGTAAACATTGTGTAATCTCAGCATTTTTCTGCTGTCTCTAGATCATCAGCTTCTAAAATGTTGTTATAATTGATTAACAGATTGTTTGCTGAAATAGTTTTTCAATAACCAAAACAGGGCTTGACACTGTTGTTGTTCTAAGAAAGTCTCCATTGTTTGGTGACAGAAATTATAAGATAATAAACAGCAAACTAGGGACATATATGTGGCAAGGTTAGACTTATGAAGCCTGCCATGTGTTATTTTATTTTTCAGGACTGGAAAATCCTCAATTTTCAGACTTAAATTACAGGAAAAGGGGCAAAATAAATAATAAATGTATATTTAAATGCAGGGTTTTAATTGGAAAAAAAATCTGCCCTGGAAAAATTGAAGGCCCGTCCTATATTCCATCCAGTGCATAGAATGCACACACATTCTCTGTATACTTACACTACCCCAATCGTCCTATAATGTTACTTTGTTACCATTGAGATTACTGGTATTGACATAATGTTGTTATGAGGTTCTTTTATTATTCACTCCCTTTTTTGGTGCATGCCTATAGCATAGTAACCTCAACCCAAGTCCCGCCCCCTGTGCTTTACTTCTTGTTTAGAGGCGTGGTATTCACTTCTGGTATTATCACAAATTATTAATAATATGTTCATAGCCCTCATTTGATTTTAACTCCTAATTCTCTTAATATTAATGTTGACACGTGAACAGACACGGAACTTTAGATATAAAACTTTGTCTTAAATATACTGTACGTTGATTGTGGGATCCATTCTTTTGTTATATTTTGTTTCCATGGTAAATAATTAGATTGATTCCTAGGTTTTTTCTGGTGGGAAATGATTTAAATAGCACTGTGTTTCTGATTTATATGGGTCTCCCAAAAACATCACAATTTACTTTTGATATTAGATTGGAGAGCGCCATTCCTTGCGGTTGAATGGGGACAATGGTTGTTTAATATTACTATTAACCAGTAGTTAACCAAGACAAGTGTGAGTGCTCTCTCACTTGATTCTAGTGGTGTGAAAAATCAAAAATAAAGATTTGCATCACATGACAATTTAAACAGATAACACATGTATTTGCATATTTATACATGTATATACAGATGTATATGTAAATTATATTTATAAAATACACATATATATATATATATAAAAATATACACTATATGGGCATCCTACTATTGAGGTGTTTCATACATTGGTAGTACACAGCTCTCAGCTCAGATGAGATTATCTTAAATTATCCTCCAGCACTAAAAGATCTCTCAAAAGATTCTAGAAAGGCAAATTTTGCTATACCTATCTAAGGGGCATTACCTGCATTTCTGTATGTGAAGGAGAGACAAGGTCAGCGCAATACCGAGAATATCATGAGAGATTCAGACATACCCTGGGAACTCCCTGTTCAGCCATGGGAACTCCCTTGTCCCTCCCACTTTCTGAAACTGACAGTTTTATTATACATACAGCAAATACAAAGTGACAATGTAAATTGTAAAAAGTATGATCCTAATTTGATAAAGTTACACAGAAACTTTCAAAGCATATACAAAAAAAATTAAATCACAATCCTAAATACACTGCTGTATACAGAACTGAAAAGTCATCTTCTATTTAAAACCTAGACTCATTTGTAATGAAGATTTCCAAATGTATTTATATAATCTACTAAAAAGTAGAGCCTATAGTTTACATACATGTATATTTTATTTGAAATACTGCAACGCAACTTGGGAAATATTAAAAGGACATGGAACCCAATATTTTCATAATTCAGAAAGAGCATAACATTTTAAATAACGTTCCAATTTACTCTTTTTTTTTTGTTCATTCTCTTGATATCCACTCTTCACGGAACAGCAATACACTATGGGCTCAATTTATCAAAGCTCTACAGCTGCAAGTTCTCACAAGAACTTGCTCGCCGTAATTTAACAAGCAGCAGTCACTAGACCGCCGCTTCCCTAACTTCTTCGCTACCTCTAAGGTGGCAAAATTTAATCTCCGCGGTCGAGTCCAACCGAGGAGATTGACAGCTCCTGCCCGCACGTGATTGGCCGTGCGCGGGCAGGGGGCGGGATTACATGCAAGCGCAATTTTGATTACCAATGGTGATTACCTGCGGGTAATTTCGCCCCACCCCATATACGCGCCCCTCTACGCCTCAGCTTTGATAAATCTAGCCCTATGAGGAGCAATCTGAGCACATCAGGTAAGCCAATGACAAGATGCATATAGCTGCAGCCAGCAATCAGCATCTAGCTCAAAGGAGTTCATTCTTCAAAAACTGATAGTAAGAGAATGAAGCAAATTAAGACGTAAACTGATAAATTGTTTAAAATTGTATGCTCTGTCTGAATCATGAAAGAAAAATGATTGGTTTTATGTCCCTTTATACATAACTGAAACAGACCCATAAAAAGGATAAGCAGAGACAGTTACTTACCTTAAAAGCTATATAACAGATTTTTTGTATTCTATTGATTTTTTTTCTCTAACAGATTATTTATGTTGTTTAATACTGAATTGTGCATATATAAACTGTATATATATATATATATATATATACTGTATATATATATATATATATGCACCATTTGGAGGGTTTTTCAACTCTAAAGCAGTGACTCTGTATGTGACACTACAACACACATCACTTCTAGTGGTCTGAGCATTTGAGAGACATGAATGATTATAAATAACTGCTGTATGCTTGGTGGGTTGTTAGCAAAGTATAACAAAGTATCACCTGGGATAACTATTACAAGAAACATTTTTGCAAACCAATAGATGTTACAAATAATATTTTTCAAAATGAGAAACATTTCTGTGCATATCAGATTTACTTTTATAGATGTTCCATTGTGACGTCCTTTTAATAACATTACCTGAACAGAAGAAATAGGCTAACAAATTACAACAGCTGCCTTTGTTGACTTCTCCCACTTATATGTTAATTGATGGTGTAGCTGGGGCATAGTTTTATGTAATATCATACATATATAGGGCTAGATTACAAGTGGAGCACTAAATAATGTGCATTGTGTAAATAATGTGTATTACAAGTAAATTGCAATGTGAACACAAGCTCACTTTCGTATTGTTAGGAACATATACACATATTAACACATAATTATATATATTATATATAATTATTATATATATTCCGATTGGCTGATAGGATTCTATCAGCCAATCGGAATTAAGGTAGAAAAATCTGATTGGCTCATTGAATCAGCCAATCAGATTCAAGTTCAATGAATTTGAATCTGATTGACTGATTCTATCAGCCAATCCAGATTTTTCTACCTTCAGTCAATCGGAATTCGACGGACGCCATCTTGGATCACGTCATTTAAAGGTACCTCATTCCTCGTTCACTCTTCATGCAGGATGGATGCTCCGCGGCGGAGGAGCGAAGAAAGAAGATTGAAGATGCCGCTTTGCTTGAAGACATCGCCGGATGGAAGAAGACTTCTCTGCCGCTTGCTTGAAGACATCGCCCGGATGGAAGAAGACGTCTTTGCCGCTTGATTGAAGACATCACCGGATGGAAGAAGACTTCTCTACCGCTTGCTTGAAGATATCGCCGCGGATTGAAGAAGACTTCTTTGCTGCTTGATGGAAGACATCGCCGGATGGAAGAAGTCTTCTCTGCCGCTTGATTGAAGACATCGCCCGGATCGGATGAAGAGTTCTGCCCGGCTGGGTGAATACAAGGTAGGGAGATTTTCAGGGGGGTAGTGTTAGGTTTTTTAAAGGGGGGTTTGGGTGGGTTTAGAATAGGGGTATGTGGGTGGTGGGTTGTAATGTTGGGGGGTGGTATTGTGTTTTTTTTTTACAGGCAAAAGAGCTGTTTTCTTTGGGGCATGCCCCGCAAAAGGCCCTTTTAAGGGCTGGTAAGGTAAAAGAGCTGTTAACTTTTTTAATTTAGAATAGGGTAGGGAAATTTTTTTATTTTGGGGGGCTTTATTATTTTATTAGGGGGCTTAGAATAGGTGTAATTAGCTTAAAAATCTTGTAATCTTTTTTATTTTTTGTAATTTAGTGTTTGTTTTTATTGCAATTTAGTTTAGTTTATTTAATTGTATTTTAGTTTAGATATTTGTAGTTTATTTAATTTATTGATAGTGTAGGTGTATTTGTAACTTAGGTTAGGATTTATTTTACAGGTAAATTGGTAATTATTTTAACTAGGTAGCTATTAAATAGTTATTAACTATTTAATAGCTATTGTACCTAGTTAAAATAAATATCAAGTAACCTGTAAAATAAATATAAACCCTAAAATAGCTACAATGTAATTATTAATTACATTGTAGCTATCTTAGGGTTTATTTTATAGGTAAGTATCTAGATTTAAATAGGAATATTTTAATTAATAATATTAATTAAATTTATTTTAATAAGAATTTAGTTAGGGATGTTAGAGTTAGATAGGGTTATTATACTTAATATATATATATAATATAATAACGATATTAACTATATTAACCCTAATATAATTAGGGTTAATATAGTTAATATATACAATATAATAACTATATTAACTATATTAACTATATTAACCCTAATATAATAAGGGTTAATATAGTTAATATAGCTGGTGGCGGTGTAGGGGGATTAGATTAGGGGTTAATGTGTTTAATATAGGTGGCGGCGGTGTAGGGGGATTAAATTAGGGGTTAATATTTTTAAAATAGATGGCGGCGGGGTAGGAGCTCACTTTAAGGGGTAGGTAAGGTAGATGGCGGCTGGTTAGGGGCTCACTTTAGGGGGTAGGTAAGGTAGATGGCGGTGGTGTAAGGGGCTCACTTTAGGGGGTAGGTAAGGTAGATGGCGGCGGTGTAAGGGGCTCACTTTAGGGGGTAGGTAAGGTAGATGGCGGCGGTGTAAGGGGCTCACTTTAGGGGGTAGGTAAGGTAGATGGCGGCGGTGTAAGGGGCTCACTTTAGGGGGTAGGTAAGGTAGATGGCGGCGGTGTAAGGGGCTCACTTTAGGGGGTAGGTAAGGTAGATGGCGGCGGTGTAAGGGGCTCACTTTAGGGGGTAGGTAAGGTAGATGGCGGCGGGGTAGGGGCTCACTTTAGGGGGTAGGTAAGGTAGATGGCGACGGTGTAAGGGGCTCACTTTAGGGGGTAGGTAAGGTAGATGGAGGCGGGATAGGGGCTCACATTAGGGGGTTATAGATTTAATATAGCTGGCGGCGGGGTCCGGGAACGGTGGTTTAGGGGTTAATAACTTTATTAGGTGGCGGCGGGGTCCGGGAGCGGTGGTTTAGGGGTTAATAACTTTATTAGGTGGCGGCGGGGTCCGGGAGCGGCGGTTTAGGGGTTAATAAAAAATTTTATTGTTAGAATAGTGAGGGGGGATAGCGGATAGAAGGTTAGACGTATCGGGCTATGTTTGGGAGGTGTGTTAGACAGTACGGGAGATTTAATAACTTTAGTCAGGTTTTGTAGGCGCCGGCAGTTTCTAAAGTGCCGTAAGTCACTGGCGACTCCAGAAATTTGTACTTATGCAGATTTCTGGACATCGCTGGTTTGTCAGACTTACAGCACTTTAGCCTCTGACGGCGCCGTATATAGGATAGCTCGAGTTGCGAGCTGAAACTACGGGCAGCGGGGGTTCCCTCGCTTGCGCCGCAAACTACGATCTTTATCAGATCGCGCCCGAGATATGAGTGGGGCCACTGGGCAAGTGGGCACAGTATACGCTGTGAGCCTGGCACACACGCTGGCAGGCAGGCAACTGCAATTAGATTACACTAGCAGACTGATGTTTCACAGTCAAAAAAGTTTTTTTTTTTTAAACTTACACTACTGTTACAGCAGATATGAGTGGTGGCACTGGGCAAGTGGGCCTGGCACACTTGCTGTCAGGCAGGCAACTGCAATTAGATTACACAAGCAGACTGATGTTTCACAGTCAAAAAAGTTTTTTTTTTTAAATTTACACTACTGTTACACCAGATATGAGTGGTGGCACTGGGCAAGTGGGCCTGGCACACACGCTGGCAGGCAGGCAACTGCAATTAGATTACACTAGCAGACTGATGTTTCACAGTCAAAAAAGTTTTTTTTTTTTAAATTTACACTACTGTTACACCAGATATGAGTGGTGGCACTGGGCAAGTGGGCCTGGCACACACGCTGGCAGGCAGGCAACTGCAATTAGATTACACTAACAGACTGATGTTTCACAGTCAAAAAAGTTTTTTTTTTTTAAATTTACACTACTGTTACACCAGATATGAGTGGTGGCACTGGGCAAGTGGCTTGGCAGGCAGGCAACTGCAATTAGATTACACAGGGGGAAAAAAATGATGTTCTAGCCCAAAAAGGGCTTTTTGGGGTGCTGTCCTTACAGCAGAGATCATTTGAGTCCTTCAGGACTGTAGTGGACACTAAATACACTAGCCTAGCTATCAATTTCCCTATTAAATCACCAGCAGCTACACTGTCCCTCCTCTCACTAACAATGCAGCTTCCGAATGAATCTAAAATGGCTGCTGTCCAGGAGCTGGGAGGGTCTGGGAGGGAGGGTCTGCTGCTGATTGGCTGGAATGTGTCTGAAGACTGTGAGATACAGGGTCAAAGTTTACTCAATGATGACGAATGGGGGCGGATCGAACATCGCATATGTTCGCCCGCCGCGGCGAATGCGAACATGCTATTCACTATTCACCGGCGAACTATTCGTGACATCACAAGCCAGAAACAGCAGTTATGAAGCAGCGGTCAAAAAGACAGCTGCTCCATAACTCTGTCCTCCTGCTCTGAGCAGGCGGACAGGAATCGCCGGAATTCAACCCGATCGAGTACAATCTGGTTGATTGACACCCCCTGCTGGTGGCCCATTGGCCGCGAGTCTGCAGGGGGCGGTGTTGCACCAGCAGCTCTTGTGAGCTGCTGGTGCAATGCTGAATATGAAGAGCATATTGCTCTCTGCATTCAGCGAGGTCTTGCGGACCTGATCCGCACTGTCGGATTAGGTCCGCAAGACCTTTAGTAAATAGGCCTCAAAGTTGCAAGATTTGCACATGAATCTATCCATAGATATAATAATGGGCAGCATGAAATACAGTCAAACAATAGCATATTGAAAAACTAAATAACTTGTGATCCTCCAAAAGACTTCCATTTGAAATTTGAGCATGTCTTCTTAGCATTTCAGTGATTGGGCCTATGAAAGTTACAAGGATTAATACATTGTTATGATTTGAAGGGACAGTCTACACCAGAATTTTTATTGTTTTAAAAGATAGATAATCCCTTTATTACCCATTCCCCAGTTTTGCATAACCGACCCAGTTATATTAATATACTTTTAACCTCTGTGATTATCTTGTATCTAAGTCTCTGCAAACTGCCCCTTTATTTCAGTTCTTTTGACAGACTTGCCGTTTAGCCAATCAGTGCCTGCTCCCAGATAACTTCACGTGCACGAGCACAGTGTTATCTATATGAAATACATGAACTAAAACCCTCTAGTGGTGAAAAACTGTTAAAATGCATTCTGAAAAGAGGTGGCTTTCAAGGTCTAAGAAATTAGCATATGAACCTCCTAGGTTAAGCTTTCAGCTAAGAATACCAAGAGAATAAAGCAAAATTGGTGATAAAAGTAAATTGGAAAATTGTTTAAAATTACATGCTCTATCTGAATCATAAAAGTTTTTTTTGGCCTAGACTGTCCCTTTAAATTAGTCAAGAAAATATTTGCATGTGGTAGAGCTTTGAATTCAGGACCCTGGACAGAGAACGGAATTGGTATAATGTAGTTTACTAATATTTTAGCCTATTGTAGCTTTCACCTGCAGTAGGACACAGCCATCACTTAAAGGGACATTATACACTAGATTTTTCTTTGCATAAAGATTATCTATTTATATAGCCCATATAGTTGTTTTTTTTATTTATTGTTTTGCTTATATTTAAATAACATTGCCCTGATTTTTAGACCGCTAACCAAGCCCCAAAGTTTTAGAAGTAGACTGTTGTCTACCTACTCCAGCTTGCTCCTTTTTGTGTAAAGGCTCTTTTCATATGCAGTAGAAGGGGGAGGTAGGAGTGTTTGCTCTTTTTGTTAACCTTTTCAACAGAGCTAAACTGGGAGCTCCTAAGTAAGTACTTAAATGGTTTTATACTGGATTTTTATATCAGTATCTGTGCATCTTATTCTTTATAGTAGTGTCTATTACATGCAGTTACATGAAAATTGGTGTACACTGTCCCTTCAAATCAATGTGGGTAGAACAGCAATTAATTTCCTTGATCAAAACAGTTTATTATGCTTTTCAAATTTCAGAACATCCACTGAAAAAATATAGCATATATAACTTTTTATTTTTTTCTTTCTTTCTTTTTTTTTATAGTATACATTTTAGGATTTCAGTATTAACATTCTGTACATTTTATTCTTTAAATGTCCAGAATGTTAATACTGAAATCCTAAAATGTATATTTATGCAGTAAGGTACAAAATAATACTATATATATGTATTTGCTTGTTCTTATGTAGCTTTTTAACCAGTAACTACTGTGCTAAGGTCTTTAAATTCTTTATTGATAACCATATTACTGGGGTCATATGATTCTGTTAATAATATGAGTTCAGCTGGTCTTCATAAAAGGTTATTGATCTCAGTATGTCACAGGGGTATAACCTAATTACATTACAAAGCTCAGAGGATTTTATTCTTAGAATTGTAACAGTAGTTACACATTTTAAAAGTGCACAAATTATGTTCTTCTTAGCATCTGTGATGTTAGACTCAGCCGGGCCAGCCATTTTATGTGTCAGACCGGCAGACAGAACAGGTCTTCTCCAATCCACTGGGAGAGCTGTATGAAGTGTCTTGCATTGCTTTCAACTGCCTATTTCACATCAAAGGCTATTTTAATTTATTTGGAAACCTCTAGAATACCCATGGGCATTGGGGGGGGGGGGGGGGAATTCCAAGAAGGTGCAAAAATATAAAACAATTATATCAGTGGTAAAATGCACAACAAGAGAAGTTGCTTGTTGTACTAATCCTTATGTAAATGGTGGCACCAAAATAATGACTCAAGTGAGTGCTTAAAGTTTGCTATAAGGAATAAAGTTCCAGGGGACATTTGCCCCATCTTACCCTCTTTAAGACACCTATGAGAATACCCAATTATAGCCTAGATTACAAGTGGGAATGGGAATACCCAATTATAGCCTAGATTACAAGTGGAAATGGGAATACCCAATTATAGCCTAGATTACAAGTGGGAATGAGAATACACAATTATAGCCTAGATTACAAGTGGGAATGGGAATACCCAATTATAGCATAGATTACAAGTGGGAATGAGAATGCGCAATTATAGCCTAGATTACAAGTGGGAATGAGAATACCCAATTATAGCCTAGATTACAAGTGAAGCGCAGGATGGGCTATAACTATTGCAGGTCCGCTCTAGGATTAGCACACAATCTGGTATTACAAGTCATGGTAAAACAGAATAACTAGAGAATGTTTAAAGCCAACATCCCTTTAGCGCGCCCTATAATTTCAATGGATATCTCTCATATTACAAGCACGATTTGAGACCTGAAGTGTTAGGATTAAAATAAAAGCATAAGAAAAACATGTAAAACATATTCAAATAAAGCATTACACTCATATATACATATTAGATTTAAAATGTAGGTTTATTATTTATATAAATATTTAAAAAGTGTTTAAAAGGGATATGGTGAATGTGTGTATGTAATTGCACACATAAATCCACATACAGTATATCCAAATGTATCCACATATACAGATACAAATATATGCACAGATATATATATGTGTTTGAGCCCTTCCGAGTCAAACACCTTGACATATACCATATCCCTTTTAAAAAAAGTGAATATACTTTTTGTTGCTTTTTTATATAGACCTATTTTAAATACCATTGTTCTTCACTTAGAAGAAAATAATTATATATATATATATATATATATATATATATATATACAAGTGTACCTCAGAGATATTGCGTTCCAGACCACCGCAATAAAGCGAATATAGAAATAAAGTGAGTCAGACTATTTTTTTCTCAGTGCATATAAAAGTTATAATTACACTATACTGTAGTCTATTAAGTGTGCACAATGTACATACCTTAATTAAAAAATTGTTTATTGCTTAAAAATGCTAACCATCATCTAAGCCTTCGTAATCTTTTTGCTGGTGGTGTGTACGTATAGGTGTGTATATATGTGTATTCATGTGTATTCATGTGTATTTATGTGTTTATATGTGTTTATATGTGTATATATGTGTATTCATGTGTATTTATGTGTTTATATGTGTATATATGTGTATTCATGTGTTTATATGTGTATATATGTGTATTTATGTGTTTATATGTGTTTATATGTGTTTATATGTGTATATATGTGTATATATGTGTATATATGTGTATATATGTGTATATATGTGTATATATGTGTATTCATGTGTATATATGTGTATATATGTGTATTCATGTGTATTCATGTGTATTCATGTGTATTCATGTGTATATATGTGTATATATGTGTATTCATGTGTATATATGTGTATATATGTGTATATATGTGTATATATGTGTATATATGTTGGAAAAATGGTGCTACAAGACTTACGCGACACAGGACTGAGAAAAACCTTCAATTTGTATATAAAGACCAAATCTGCTAAACGCAAGTGAAGCACAATAAAATGAGGTATGCCTGTATGTATGTATATATATATATATATATATATATATTTATGTGTACTGTATATATAGATAGATAGATAGATAGAAAGAAAGAAAGAAAGAAAGAAAGAAAGAAAGAAAGAAAGAAAGAAAGAAAGAAAGAAAGAAAGACAGATAGATGATATATATATAGATAGATAGATAGATTTAAAAATAAAAATAAAATTTTCTTCTAGGTGAAGAAGAAAAGTATTTAAAGTATTTCTTAATGCCCCTTCTTATTGCAGTATCGCTCTCACAACATTTGATGAGCGGTGAAAATATCACCTCTTAAAAAAAAGGGGTTTTCTAAGTGGGACGGCAGTGGTGGAAGCAAGTGAAATACACAACGGACTGTTTTTAACTCTTCCAGGTACAACCTTGCTATAAAGTAAAGGTGCCCATTTCCACAGTATTACATGTAAGCATGATTTACAGATATCTATATCAGTAGAAGCTGTAGAATTCCTTTCCTCATTGCCTTTTTTTTTCCTTTGCTTCAATTACATTCCATTACTGTCCAATCCTATTGACCTTGTGTGATGGATCTTTATTGAATATCTGCCCAGAGAGAAACAGCTAAGCTTTAAACAAAGCAGTATTCCTAATGTTGCAGCTCCCGATCTTCCTCCTTCACAGTTCCATACTTGGGAAAGATTATTAAGTTGAACATGTCATAGGTTACCGGGAACATGCATCATCTAAGCACAAAAGAGACAATCAATAGGGCGTTTTAATATTACTATAATACACAATGTAAGAATGCAATAGCACATAATAACCGTGTTAACATTGTGAGATTGCTACTTAATTCCAGAACAGTTTTGACCTCATTATTATACTGTTATAAATCATAAAGATATACACAAAGTATGTGCAATGATGATAGTAGGGTTATACCCTCACTCACACACCCACAGACAATATAAATTAGTATAATACACACTCATTGGAGTTTTAAACATGAATAATTGGAGCTGTTTTTGTTCAATACATTTTTCAGGTGATTCTATCAGCAGGGATGGACTATCGATCAGACAAGCTTTGGAAAATGTGTATTAACTGGGAAACTAAACAAAAAACCCTAGTGAAGTAACATTAATCTACAGTCACTTTCTAGGAATTCCTACACAGCTCTACAGTCAACATTTTAAAAGTTTAGGATGTCCTACCATGCAGAATGTTCATATTCAAGTGGGCTAAGGAGGATTTCCCCTAGACATGAAATGCTGCTTTGACAGTTTTAAAGAACACATACAAAATAATTTACAGAGATTTTTTTAATGCCTGCGAATAAACAGTTAGCTCCAATGTCTGACCACAAAGGGTCCAGTGAGGGTGGTCCTTCTAGTCTGGATGCAATAACTGATCCCGCAAAATGTCCTATTAAAATAAAAAACATTCAGCATCAGATCTTTGAAGAACATCAAGAGATATTTAATCAGACTGAATATGAAGTGAGCAAGAGATGTGCCTTTAAACAAGCAATAAAGGATCCCTATTTTCATGTAAAACATTGGGGGAAAGTACAGCTTGAAAACTGTAAAGAGAGCATGGACGTTCTGTGATTCTTTTTGAGAGATGTGTCATTGCTTGTGCCTTCTATGAGGAATATTGGATCAAGGGGATGGTCTGCTTGCAACCAGATATGATTGCCTCCGCCATTACAGAATCTACTCAAGTGGTTCAATAAAGTATGCCAAGTACATGGAGAAGCACAGCGTTAAAGGAGTTAGGAATGTTTATAACAGAGCATGTTATTATGGGCTGCAATTGAGGAGCAACAAGGCAACAAAGAGCAACCAAGACATTTATTAAAAACCTTTGAAGAAACTGTGCCAGGGTTGGCAATGGTTCTTTAATGGAGAATTAGCTTAGAGTGAAGACATGGAAGCATGAGCCTGAGTTATTATTGGATGATGCCAGAAAAAGTTCTAAATCCAAAAGTGAATGTTCATTTTTTGCATTAAAGGGACAGTCTACTCCAGAATTGTTATTGTTTAAAAAGATAATACCTTTATTACCCATTTCCAGTTTTGCATAACCAACATTGTTATATTAATATACTTTTTCAGCGCTCACTTAAAACAACGCTGGTATTACGAGTTTTCTGAATGGCTGCGTTAGCCTCAGAAAAGTGAAACAATGGGGCTGAGCCGGCTGAAAAAAACCTAACACCTGCAAAAAAGCAGCGTTCAGCTCCTAACGCAGCCCCTTTGTTTCCTATGGGGAAAGAAAAGTTATGTCTACACCTAACACCCTAACATGAACCCCGAGTCTAAACACCCCTAATCTTACACTTATTAACCCCTAATCTGCCGCCCCCAACATCGCCGACACCTACATTATACTATTAACTCCTAATCTGCCACTCCGGACACCGCCGCAACCTACATTATACTTCTGAACCCCTAATCTACTGCCCCCAACATCGCCGAACCCTACATTATATTATTAACCCCTAATCTGCCACTCCGGACACCGCCGCAACCTACATTATACTTATGAACCCCTAATCTACCGCCCCCAACATCGCCGAACCCTACATTATATTATTAACCCCTAATCTGCCGCTCCGGACACCGCCGCAACCTACATTATATTTATTAACCCCCTAATCTGCTGCCCCAACGTCGCCACCACTATAATAAAGTTATTAACCCCTAAATCTAAGTCTAACTCTAAACCTAGCCCACCCCCCAATTTAAATTTAATTTAAATAAATCTAAATTAAATTACTAATATTAACTAAATTATTCCTATTTAAAACTAAATACTTACCTATAAAATAAACCCTAATATAGCTATAATATAACTAATAATTACATTGTAGCTATTTTAGGATTTATTTTTATTTTACAGGCAACTTTGTATTTATTTTAACTAGGTACAATAGTTATTAAATAGTTATTAACTGTTTAATAACTACCTAGCTAAAATAAATACAACTATACCTGTAAAATAAACCCTAATCTAAGTTACAATTACACCTAACACTACTCTATAATTAAATGAATTACCTAAACTACCTACAATTAAATACAATTAAATTAAATAAACTACATTACGAAGAAAAAAAACACTAAATTACTGAAAATAAAAAATAAATTACAAATTTTTTAACTAATTACACCTAATCTAATCCCCCTAATAAAATTAAAAAAAAAAACAACAAAATAAAAAAAATTCCCTACCCTATACTAAATTACAAATTGCCCTTAAAAGGGCCTTTTGCGAGGCATTGCCCCAAAGTAATCAGCTCTTTTACCTGTAAAAAAAGAAATACAATACCACCCCCCAACATTACAACCCACAACCCAACCCTACTCTAAAACCCACCAAACCCCCCTTAAAAAACCTAACACTAACCCCCTGAAGATCACCCTACCTTGAGCCGTCGTCACCCAGCCGGCACAAGTGGTCCTCCAGAGGGGCAGAAGTCTTCATCCATGCGGCATCTTCTATCTTCATTCTTCCGGAGCGGAGCGGTCCATCTTGAAGACATCCGACGTGGAGCATCCTCTTCTGTCCACGGCCGACGACTGAATGAAGGTTCCTTTAAGTGACGTCATCCAAGATGGCGTCCCTTGAATTCCGATTGGCTGATAGAATCCTATCAGCTAATTCAGCGTTGGATGTCTTCAAGATGGACCCACTCCGCTGCGGAAGGATAAAGATAGAAGATGCCGCATGGATGAAGACTTCTGCCGTCTGGAGGACCACTTGTGCCCCAATCGGATGAAGACTTCTGCCCCTCTGGAGGACCACTTGTGCCCGGCTGGGTGAAGACAGCTCAATGTAGGGTGATCTTCAGGGGGTTAGTGTTAGGTTTTTTTAAGGGGGGTTTGGGTGGGTTTTAGAGTAGGGTTGGGTGGTGGGTTGTAATGTTGGGGGGTGGTATTGTAGTTCTTTTTTTACAGGTAAAAGAGCTGATTCCTTTGGGGCAATGCCCCGCAAAAGGCCCTTTTAAGGGCTATTTGTAATTTAGTATAGGGTAGGGAATTTTTTTTATTTTGTTTTTTTTTTTTATTTTATTAGGGGGATTAGATTAGGTGTAATTAGTTTAAAAATTTGTAATTTCTTTTTTATTTTCAGTAATTTAGTGTTTGGTTTTTTTCGTAATGTAGTTTATTTAATTTAATTGTATTTAATTGTAGGTAGTTTAGGTAATTCATTAAATTATAGAGTAGTGTTAGGTGTAATTGTAATTTAGGTTAGGGTTTATTTTATAGGTAAATTTGAATGTATTTTAGCTAGGTAGTTATTAAATAGTTAATAACTATTTAATAACTATTGTACCTTGTTAAAATAAATACAAACTTGCCTGTAAAATAAAAATAAATCCTAAAATAGCTACAATGTAACTATTAGTTATATTGTAGCTATATTAGGATTTATTTTATAGGTAAGTATTTAGTTTAAATAGGAATAGTTTAGTTAATATTAGTAATTTAATTTAGATTTATTTAAATTATATTTAAATTAGGGGGGGTTAGGTTAAGGGTTAGACTTAGGTTTAGGGGTTAATACATTTAATATAGTAGCGGCGACGTTGTGGGTGGCAGATTAGGGGTTAATAAATGTAGGGGTGCCGGCGATGTTGGGGACGGCAGATTAGGGGTTAATACAATTTAACTAGTGTTTGCGAGGCGGGAGTGCGGCGCTTTAGGGGTTAATACATTTATTAAAGTGGCGGCGATGTCCGGTCGGCAGATTAGGGGTTAAAAAAAATTATTATAGTGTTTGCGATGTGGGGGGGGCCTTGGTTTAGGGGTTAATAGGTAGTTTATGGGTGTTAGTTTACTTTGTAGCACTTTAGTTAAGAGTTTTATGTTCCGGCGTTAGCCCATAAAACTCTTAACTACAGACTTTTAAATGCGGTAGGAGTCTTGACAGGAGAGGGTCTACTGCTCACTTCTTCCAAGACTCGTCAAACCGGCGTTAGGCAAATCCCATTGAAAAGATAGGATACGCAATTGACGTAAGGGGATTTGCGGTAGCCTCGAGTTGCAGAAGAAAAGTGAGCGGTACACCTGTACCTGTCAGACTCGTAATACCAGCGGGCGTTAAAAAGCAGCGTTGGGACCTCTCTGCTTTTTAAGGCTAAAGCAGAACTCGTAATCTAGCCGTTAGTTTTTAAGCCTCTGCAGATTGCCCTCTTATCTCAATGCTTTTGAAAGACGTGCATTTTAGCCAATAAGTGCTGACTCTTAAATAACTCCACGGGTGTGAGCACAATGTTATATCACACACATGAACTAACCGTGTCTAACTGTGAAAAACTGTCAAAACTGTCAAAATGCATTGAGATAAGATGCAGTTCAACAGCTTAGAAATTAGTATACAAGCCTACCTAGGTTTAGCTTTCCACAAAGAATACCAAGGCCTAGATTTGGAGTTTGGCGTTAGCCGTGAAAACCAGCGTTAGAGGCTCCTAACGCTGGTTTTAGGCTACCGCCGGTATTTGGAGTCACTCAAAATAGGGTCTAACTCTCACTTTTCAGCCGCGACTTTTCCATACCGCAGATCCCCTTACGTAAATTGCGTATCCTATCTTTTCAATGGGATCTTTCTAACTCCGGTATTTAGAGTCGTGTCTGAAGTGAGCGTTAGACATCTAACGACAAAACTCCAGCCGCAGGAAAAAAGTCAGTAGTTAAGAGCTTTCTGGGCTAACGCCGGATTATAAAGCTCTTAACTACTGTACTCTAAAGTACACTAACACCCATAAACTACCTATGTACCCCTAAACCGAGGTCCCCCCACATCGCCGACACTCGAATAATTTTTTTTAACCCCTAATCTGCCGACCGCCACCTACGTTATCCTTATGTACCCCTAATCTGCTGCCCCTAACACCGCCGACCCCTGTATTATATTTATTAACCCCTAACCTGCCCCCCACAACGTCGCCTCCACCTACCTACACTTATTAACCCCTAATCTGCCGACCGCAAAGCGCCGCCACCTACGTTATCCTTATGTACCCCTAATCTGCTGCCCCTAACACCGCCGACCCCTATATTATATTTATTAACCCCTAATCTGCCCCCCTCAATGTCGCCTCCACCTGCCTACACTTATTAACCCCTAATCTGCCGACTGGAGCTCACCGCTATTCTAATAAATGTATTAACCCCTAAAGCTAAGTCTAACCCTAACACTAACACCCCCCTAAGTTAAATATAATTTACATCTAACGAAATTAATTATCTCTTATTAAATAAATTATTCCTATTTAAAGCTAAATACTTACCTGTAAAATAAATCCTAATATAGCTACAATATAAATTATAATTATATTATAGCTATTTTAGGATTAATATTTATTTTACAGGTAACTTTGTATTTATTTTAACCTGGTACAATAGCTATTAAATAGTTAAGAACTATTTAATCGTTACCTAGTTAAAATAATTACAAAATTACCTGTAAAATAAAGCCTAACCTAAATTACAATTAAACCTAACACTATACTATCATTAAATTAATTAAATACAATACCTACAATTACCTACAATTAAACCTAACACTACACTATCAATAAATAAATTAAATACAATTCCTACAAATAACTACAATGAAATAAACTAACTAAAGTACAAAAAATAAAAAAGAACTAAGTTACAAAAAATAAAAAAATATTTACAAACATAAGAAAAATATTACAACAATTTTAAACTAATTACACCTACTCTAAGCCCCCTAATAAAACAACAAAGACCCCCAAAATAAAAAATGCCCTACCCTATTCTAAATTACTAAAGTTCAAAGCTCTTTTACCTTACCAGCCCTGAACAGGGCCCTTTGCGGGGCATGCCCCAAGAAGTTCAGCTCTTTTGCCTGTAAAAAAAAACCATACAATACCCCCCCCAACATTACAACCCACCACCCACATACCCCTAATCTAACCCAAACCCCCCTTAAATAAACCTAACACTAAGCCCCTGAAGATCTTCCTACCTTATCTTCACCATACCAGGTTCACCGATCCGTCCTGAAGAGCTCCTCCGATGTCCTGATCCAAGCCCAAGCGGGGGGCTGAAGAGGTCCATGATCCGGCTGAAGTCTTCATCCAAGCGGGAGCTGAAGAGGTCCATGATCCGGATGAAGTCTTCATCCAAGCGGGAGCTGAAGAGGTCCATGATCCGGATGAAGTCTTCTATCAACGGCATCTTCAATCTTCTTTCTTCCGGATCCATCTTGCAGACCTCCGACGCGGAACATCCTCTTCTCCCGACGCCTACTAGCCGAATGACGGTTCCTTTAAGGGACGTCATCCAAGATGGCGTCCCTCGAATTCCGATTGGCTGATAGGATTCTATCAGCCAATCGGAATTAAGGTAGGAATATTCTGATTGGCTGATGGAATCAGCCAATCAGAATCAAGTTCAATCCGATTGGCTGATCCAATCAGCCAATCAGATTGAGCTTGCATTCTATTGGCTGATCGGAACAGCCAATAGAATGCGAGCTCAATCTGATTGGCTGATTGGATCAGCCAATCGGATTGAACTTGATTCTGATTGGCTGATTCCATCAGCCAATCAGAATATTCCTACCTTAATTCCGATTGGCTGATAGAATCCTATCAGCCAATCGGAATTCGAGGGACGCCATCTTGGATGACGTCCCTTAAAGGAATCGTCATTCGGCTAGTAGGCGTCGGGAGAAGAGTATGTTCCGCGTCGGAGGTCTGCAAGATGGATCCGGAAGAAAGAAGATTGAAGATGCCGTTGATAGAAGACTTCATCCGGATCATGGACCTCTTCAGCTCCTGCTTGGATGAAGACTTCATCTGGATCATGGACCTCTTCAGCTCCCGCTTGGATGAAGACTTCAGCCGGATCATGGACCTCTTCAGCCCCCCGCTTGGGCTTGGATCAGGACATCGGAGGAGCTCTTCAGGACGGATCGGTGAACCTGGTATGGTGAAGATAAGGTAGGAAGATCTTCAGGGGCTTAGTGTTAGGTTTATTTAAGGGGGGTTTGGGTTAGATTAGGGGTATGTGGGTGGTGGGTTGTAATGTTGGGGGGGGGTATTGTATGTTTTTTTTTTTACAGGCAAAAGAGCTGAATTCTTTGGGGCATGCCCCGCAAAGGGCCCTGTTCAGGGCTGGTAAGGTAAAAGAGCTTTGAACTGTAGTAATTTAGAATAGGGTAGGGCATTTTTTATTTTGGGGGTCTTTGTTATTTTATTAGGGGGCTTAGAGTAGGTGTAATTAGTTTAAAATTGTTGTAATATTTTTCTTATGTTTGTAAATATTTTTTTATTTTTTGTAACTTAGTTCTTTTTTATTTTTTGTACTTTAGTTAGTTTATTTCATTGTAGTTATTTGTAGGAATAGTATTTAATTTATTTATTGATAGTGTAGTGTTAGGTTTAATTGTAGGTAATTGTAGGTATTGCATTTAATTAATTTAATGATAGTATAGTGTTAGGTTTAATTGTAACTTAGGTTAGGATTTATTTTACAGGTAATTTTGTAATTATTTTAACTAGGTAGCTATTAAATAGTTCTTAACTATTTAATAGCTATTGTACCTGGTTAAAATAATTACAAAGTTGCCTGTCAAATAAATATTAATCCTAAAATAGCTATAATATAATTATAATTTATATTGTAGCTATATTAGGATTTATTTTACAGGTAAGTATTTAGCTTTAAATAGGAATAATTTATTTAATAAGAGATAATTAATTTCGTTAGATGTAAATTATATTTAACTTAGGGGGGTGTTAGTGTTAGGGTTAGACTTAGCTTTAGGGGTTAATACATTTATTAGAATAGCGGTGAGCTCCAGTCGGCAGATAAGGGGTTAATAATAGAAGTTAGGTGTCGGCGATGTTAGGGAGGGCAGATTAGGGGTTAATACTATTTATTATAGGGTTAGTGAGGCGGATTAGGGGTTAATAACTTTATTATAGTAGCGCTCAGGTCCAGTCGGCAGATTAGGGGTTAATAAGTGTAGGCAGGTGGAGGCGACGTTGTGGGGGGCAGATTAGGGGTTAATAAATATAATATAGGGGTCGGCGATGTTAGGGCAGCAGATTAGGGGTACATAGGGATAATGTAAGTAGCGGCGGTTTACGGAGCGGCAGATTAGGGGTTAATAATAATATGCAGGGGTCAGCGATAGCGGGGGCGGCAGATTAGGGGTTAATAAGTGTAAGGTTAGGGGTTTTTAGACTCGGGGTACATTTTAGGGTGTTAGGTGCAGACGTAGGAAGTGTTTCCGCATAGCAAACAATGGGGCTGCGTTAGGAGCTGAACGCGGCTTTTTTGCAGGTGTTAGGTTTTTTTCAGCTCAAACAGCCCCATTGTTTCCTATGGGGGAATCGTGCATGAGCACGTTTTTGAGGCTGGCCGCTTGCGTAAGCAACTCTGGTATAGAGAGTTGAAGCTGCGTTAAAAATGCTCTACGCTCCTTTTTTGGAGCCTAACGCAGTCTTTATGTGGACTCTCAATACCAGAGTTATTTTTATGGTGCGGCCAGAAAAAAGCCGGCGTTAGTGTTTCGGGTCGTTACCGACAAAACTCCAAATCTAGCCGCAAGAGAGCAAAACAAATTTGATGATAAACGTATATTGGAAAGTTGTTTAAAACTGCATGCCCTACCTGAATCATGAAAGTTGAAAGTTTAATTTTGACTAGACTGTCCCTTTAAGCTTGCCCGTCACCTTTTCAAAGGACAGAAAAACATTGTTAAAGCAAAAAAGGTATTGCATGAAGCATGAAAGACAAAAAGAATGCAAAACTGTACCTTAATTTACTGGAAATTGAATACAATGGGGATCTTAAGAAAAATTAATCCAACATCCTGCAATCTTTCAGCAAGATTACAAGTAGCACGTTACGATTTTTCCGTGTGTGATTTGGTCTTGAAAAATCGCAATTGCGTCTGCACATTCGCCTTTTACACAACAATCCTTTCCGCACTCGAAGAGCTGTAGTTAATGCTTTTCCGCAACAAAAAAGTTTCACGAAACACTTCAAAAGTACATTAAAAAGTACACTTAGAGGCCCATTTATCAAGCTCCCTAAGGAGCTTGTGGGCTCGTGTTTCTGGCGAGTCTTCAGTCTCGCCAGAAACAGCAGTTATGAAGCAGCGGTCACAAAGACCGCTGCTCCATAACCCTGTCCACCTGCTCTGAGCAGGCGGACAGGAATCACCAGAATTCAACCCGATCGAGTACGATCGGGTTGATTGACACCCCCTGCTGGCGGCCGATTGGCCGGGAGTCTGCAGGGGGCGGCATTGCACCAGCAGCTCTTGTGAGCTGCTGGTGCAATGCTGAATACGGAGAGCATATTGCTCTCCGCATTCAGCGAGGTTAAGCGGACCTGATCCGCACTGTCGGATCAGGTCCGCAAGACCTTTGATAATGCAGCCTCTTACACTCATATTAACACTGTCTAATAAAAATATTGCACACAAGAGGGGCGTGTCCATGCAGTGTCCTGGAACGGACGCAATTCCTGAAGGCTCCAGCAGAATCGGCACTAAACCGCTGATTAAAGTGTCTAAACGGCAGGATTACAAATAAATAACACTAAGATACCGTGATTCTGGCAGTCGCGGTCTTATAATCACCCTTCTTGCCATTTTTATGACTCTGGGGACTCAGTTTGGAAGTATATGGCCTAGGGCGGCGGCCCACTATTAGGTACCCATCCCCCCCCGGGAAGAAACGGGTTATTGGTGCTGTCGGTTAACCCGACTTACCAATTCTTCATTAGCACACAGCCTTAACGGATCAGGGGGCAGACCCTGCGTACCTACAGCAGCGGGGAAAACGCTTCAATTTGCTTATAAAATACTCACATCAAGCGGAGAAGGTTAAACATGGCGGAGGAGCGCATCCAGAGTAACTATGAGGCATTAATGGCGAACTTCATCACACGCTTGCAGAAACTGATAGAAAGGGCTCTATCTTCTGCAGCGCTTAGAGGGAGAGCAGGAGAGTGAGACACCCATTAACGAACATACACCTGGGAAAATCCGCACAGGCTTCATTGTGGCCAATTCTTCCCCTACAACCCAAGAGCTGCACGGACCGGAGCATGCACAGAAGGCGGGCTTACTCACTGGAACACACAGGGGTAAAGCACAGCTCATGCAACAGCAGATCTACGCTCAAAGCAATAATTTTGGAGCACAGTGAGAAAAGGAGTTAAACGGAACGGAATTGCCCCTGGTGGTTACAGAACCGCTAAGTCAGATCACTGGTCCTGCCCCACAGACAGCGGCAAAGAAGACCGCGGCAACGCGGTCTCTTCATCAAATAGCCACCGGGCCAGGGTTTCCCAGAGCAGAAAAGTCAGAGTCAGCATCCAAGACCGGGCCGCTGTACAGCACTAAACCAACAGTAAGAGACTTACTATCACCCTTAACAGGTCACGACTATAGATCAGCTCGCCCTTCCGAAACACTTTGCAGCAGGGCACCAGGGACACTGCTCAGTTTAGAGGGACATTTGGCTCTAATAGATACACTGATTACAACTGGGGAAAATAATTTTCTCACTTATGTGGCGATGCTGGTATGGGCTTATTGGAGTTTAGATACTGGCTGAGAGCCATGCTGCATGGAAATGTCAGATTGTTAAATTATATAAGGTAGTAGCACTATGTACAAGTTTAGTTTAAAAGTCCTGTTGACTGTTTGCTGTTCACAGTTTTAGCGTTGTCAAATTGCGAGGGTAATGTGTTGGGGGATGATTACACTCATACACTTATGTAACATGTAAGTGCCGCTCTGTGTAAATATTTAACAAGGAATTTCTGTTTGGTTGTCTGAGCCACGTTATGTATAACTACTTTAGCAGCACAGTAATAGACAAAACCAGGCACTATGGCATAGGTCTCACAAAACCCTTTCGTTTTGATCACCAAAAGACATACTAACCTTAAAAAAAAAGTAGCAACATGTGCCAATCCCTTTCTTACAGATCTAACCCACTAATATATCACCCAAACTCCTCTCAAATCTGGCCTTTAAGACGCCCTATATGCGTCTCTCCCCACCTTTCATGAAAGGTTATTTAGATATACTTCAGAAGGCATTTAAAGTAGATCTAACCTGGAGTATACCCCCACGCTCCTTTTGTAGCGTATAACTAATGCTTTCTAATTTCATATTCACTCATCTAACTATAGTATTGCCAGTGAGAAAGAAATTTTACTATAACACAAAGAATAAAACGGCTTAATTAAGACCTAACCCCTGAACGTGATATATCATTTTAGCCCCCTGACCTCAGATCATACACAATATTCACACATTTATTCCCCCGTAATCTATTCTTACGCCATAATAAGCTTTATCCCTTACATATATGTGGCCCAATTTTAAAATTTATAAGCATGATTTAGAGTTAAAGCATATATGTTCTATGTTTCCCATACTATAACTGTTGATTTCGCTTTATTTCAATCTCTCCCCATGTCTCTATCTATTACTCACAAATATGTTACGACCCAAGAGTGGTCTACATAACCAGATGTTGGGGAACAATGAAAATATACACTGCACTTAAATGGTTCCTTCCAATGATGAAATGAATGTTCATAAGCGTGTCTCACACCTTTTTACAGTTTTCCTTTTTTTTCAAAGGTTTATTGTGACAAAACATTTTACTGTAACAGCTTTGATGTATGTATACATTCAACCTATGATGTGTATGTTTAAAGTATCAAAATAAAGCTCTTTTGAAAATTAAAAAAAAAAAAAAAAAAAAAATATTGCACACAAACGTTATAAGGGCTCAAAGATACGAGATCTTTCGTGTTAGAAAAAAAAAGCAGACGCAGGAAATTTACATTGACATACATACACAAACATAGAGAAACATGGGTTTATATGTATAGACATACTGTATGTATAACAATGGAGATAATGAAAATATTTTACTTTACGATCTTATGCACATTAAACAATATCTCAGATATATTTTCAATGGGATATTGGCATATAGATGTTGAGATATCTAGACATATATATATATATTCATATACATATCTCACAATAAATAGATATATCAGTCCAAGGGGCCGATTTACCATTATCGGGCGGACATGATCCACTGTAGCAGATCATGTCCACCGCACATCGATAAACGCCAACAGCATACGCTGTCGACATTTATCATTGCCCAAGCATTTCTAGTGAAATGCTTGTGCAATGCCGCCCCCTGCAGATTCAAGGCCAATCGGCTGCTAGCAATCGGATGGGGCAGATTGCTGTCCGCTGCCTCAGAGCGGTGGAGGACGAGTTAAGGAGCAGCGGTCTTAGCTTCTGTTTCAGCGAGCCAAACAGCTGCATACAGCTGAATACGGGTCTTAATAAATCGGCCCCTATATATAATCAAATATATAGAGAAATATTTATTTTGAAATAAATAGATCATTTTTCATTGCAAATACATTTTCACAATATGAAATATTCGCATTTTCATGTACACTTTTCTTGGAGAATACATCATGGGCTTTGCGCAACATATTAGGGTTTTTGTTTGTTTTTTTATTTGTCTTCTCCAGAAACTTCTATGGGGAATATTTAAAAAAAATTCAACTTGTTGTAAAACCTGCCCAACCCCAAATGCAAAAAAGCCATAACGTGCGCTGTGTTTTCGCAAATGATTTGCTGCGTGACTTGTAATTTTGGCCTTTATGAGGCTGTAGAACTCATGGCATGTATTGGCAATGTAAGGGACTTTGATCCAGACTCTGATTCTTGGTCACCCTGGGTTGAAAGACTTGAACAATATCTCACAACTAATGAGATAACTGACAACAAGCAGGTTGCTGTATTTTAAATTACTATTGGAGCCAGAGCATTTGAAACACTAAGGGCCATATAACAAGTGGCAAACAAAATGCGTGCCACACAACAAAAAGCACGTTTTTAACGAGGGTGGGATAGTGTGCGTATTAAAAGTTGAAAGTAAATGTTTGCACATGAACAAAGCCCAATAAACGTTAACAGCTGCATTTCTCCCCATAAACATCAATGGAGCATGCTTTAAAAAAAAAACTAATACCACATTAGACCTACAGCGCTAAACCTGAAGGTAGTTATTCATATTTCACAATTTCACATAGAAGACAATATTCTTTTTATTTTTAAGTATATATATATATATGTATGTGTGTATGTGTGTGTATATATATATGTACTATGTGAAGAACATTTACAGTAAATACATTATTAGATATTAAAATTGATTTGTCAAGTTTTAACCCATTGAGTGCTAACAACGGATCTGAGCCATCGCAGAGTTTCCCACTTTGGTGCTAACGACGACTCAGAGCCGTCGCTAGCACTCTCCCACCTTGAGGGAGATCTGGGGGCTCCCACCTGCTCCTACCCCGGCGATCGAGCCTGCATAGTGACAGGCATCGCCGGGGCTTTACTTTATGCCCAATGACGTCACCACGCAACTTTATTTCAAATTCACAATGTTAAGTATAGGAGCAGGGGGCATGCTGCTTAGAAGCTTGTATCACAGGCATCTGAGCAGCTACAGACCCACAAGACCCACCGTTGGAAAGGTAATCGTCTGACCTTTCCAACAGTGTAAGTCTTGGGGATCTGGAAAAAAAGACAAAAAAGTAAAAAAAAAATATTTTTTTTAAAAACAACTTAAAACAGCTTAGCACCCAGGTGGGAAAGTGCATAGCACTCAAATGGTTATGTGCTTAGCACTCAAATGGTATTTAACTGGCAAAGGCTCCAAAGTATATATATGTATACACATAGGCCCCTATTTAAGAAAGTCTGGCGGACCTGATCCGACAGTGCGGATCAGGTCCGCCAGACCTCGCTGAATACGACGAGCAACGCCGCCCCCTGCAGACTCGCACCCAATGGGCCGCCAGCAGGGGGTGTCAATCAACCCGATCGTACTCGATCGGGTTGATTTCCGGCGATGTCTGTCCGCCTGCTCAGAACAGGCGGACAGGTTATGGAGCAGCGGTCTTTCTGATCGCTGCTTCATAACTGCTGTTTCTATGTGAGCGCTAATTTAGTTTGCACACAAGTGAACGTGTTTACTTTCAACTTGTAATTCTTTCAAAAGTTAGCTCGGTTGCGACATTGCTTATCGCGAATCACACTAACTATAGCGTGCCACTTGTAATCTAGCCCTAAGAAACCTATTAGACCCAGGGAAACTTGCCGGTAAGAACATTGGCAAGCTTAATACGTGTTAACACAGGATTAAAGTGGCTGTTATATATGTACATACGTAAAAATCACACACACGCACACACAAATATACACACAAACACTCACACACGCACACATAAATACACACACATATACACATACACACACAAACATATACACACAGACATATACACACATGCACACACAAACACTCACACACATGAACACAAATATACACACATACAAACATATACACTCACACACACATATACACATACACACAAACACATATACACACACACAAACACATATACACACACAGACAAACACATATACACTCACACACACATATACACATACACACACACACATATACACATACACACAAACATATACACACATAAATACACACACATATACACATACACACACAAACATATACACACAGACATATACACACACGTACACACAAACACTCACACACATGAACACAAATACACACACATACAAACATATACACTCACACACACATATACACATACACACAAACACATATACACACACACACAAACACATATACACACACACACAAACACATATACACTCACACACACATATACACATACACACACACACACACAAACACATATATACACACACACACAAACACATATACACACACACACATACACACACACAAACACATATACACACACACATACACACACACAAACACATATACACACACAAACACACATACACACACACAAAAACATATACACACACACACACAAACATATAGACACACATATACACATACACAAACACACATACACAAACATATAGACACACATATACACACATACACACACACACAAACATATAGACACACATATACACACACACAAACACACACACACAAACATATACACACACACACACACACTTTTGTTTTGGGGTGCCACTTACTCAGTGCAAGTTGCTGAATCTGAAACCAGCAAAAGACCATCACACTTCCTCCTCCATGTTTGACAGTTGGTGTCACACAATGAGGAACCATCCTTTCCCCAATTCCCCTAATCCTACTCATGGCCAATATTTTCTTATATTTTGGAACAGATTTTTTACTGCCCTTTGACCTGTCAAACATGCAGCTCAAGGTCTCCTCTTCAAGTAAAAAGGGAGACTTGCTTGCTCTGCTGGCTGTGGCCCTTCAAAGATGGTTCACGATGGGCAATACTGTTGGGTGAATGAGTATAATTGTTCAATGACTCAAAACAGAAGGAAGACGCAATTGGTTTAGGCACAGTTGGATTAGTTCAGAATTAAGAGCCAATTACAAATTACATTGACACAGTCTAGATGCCGGTGGGTTGTGTGCTAGACTTTGCAAGTTCAGACTGATTAAACCTGTTCACAAATGAGACTTGCATAGGGACTTTAACTGAACCCAGAGACCTGTGAGATTTCTTAGCAGAGCTGCTTGCAAGCAGAACAAAGAACTGAGCAAGTAGCTCTTGGGAGGAGACTTTGTTAAAAAAAACTTTTTTCCACAAAGTGTTTTATCGCCTGAAGAGATGAAGTTCCTCCTGAGTGTGATTACAGTGATCTGTTTTCCTGCCAGGTTATGCCACCTTTAACAATGAACAAGCCATTAACTGCTTAAAGATAAGATTTGCTTAATGTATACTCTTTGTTTAAGAATAAGTTTTCATTAAAAAAGTTATCTGATTTTATAGCATTCTGGTGTTCTCCTTGTTTCTTTAACTCCTAACTTACCACTAACTTTGTAACATTTCTTTCAGGTACACATACATTTATGTGTGTGTGTACAATTCTACTGTCATCAATGCACTTTCTGTTGAACAATCACAACTGCCTTGGTACTCAATTGTCTTAAAATACTATAGTTCTCATTCCCAAAACTTTGGCAATAACAGGTCTTTTGTTTTAAAACAAATATTCTTTATTGTAATAGAAATGTTAAAAAATGATTAATGTTTTGGCTCCATTTTAAAGCCCTTTTCCAGATAACAATATCCTTCACCAAACAATGTAAAAACGTAGTCAATACCTCTCCTGTATTTCAAACATAAGCCATATTGTCACTTGCAGTATTTTGGCAGGCAGACAGACAGACAGAGAGGCCGATTTATGAAAGTGTGAGCAGACATGATACAATGTAGCGTATCAGATACGTTGCACATCGATAAATGCAGACAGCATACGCTGTTGGCATTTATCATTGCACAAGCAGTTCTTGTGAACTGCTTGTGCAATGCCGCCCCCCTGCAGATCCGCGGCCAATCGGCCGCTAGCAGGGTGTGTCCATTCGGAGCTTGATAATTCAGCCCCAGAGAGTGAGAAAGAGATAGATAAATTTATTAAGAGTCGGACTGACATGTTTTGCTGTAGCGGATCATGTCCGTCTGACATCGCTGAATGACGACTGCATACTCTGTCGGCATTCAACATTGCACAAGCAGTTCTGGTGAATTGCTTGTGCCATGCCGCCCCTGCAGTTTCGCGGCCAATCTGCCACTAGCAGGGGGTGTCAATCAACCTGATCGTATTCGATTGGGCTGATTTCTGTACGCCACCTCAGAGGTGGCGTACTAGTTAAGGAGCAGCGGTCTTAAGACTGCTGCTTCTTAATTCCTGCTTGTGGCGACTCTGAAGGCTTGCGCGGAAACAGCTGCATTAGGCAGCATTCGTCCGATAATAAATCGGCCCCATACAGTTTGTGTGAGAGAGAGCAAGAGAGAATAATCCAAAAAAGTTAGGCGTCAGTAATAAACTATTTTGAGTGAGTCACAGCTCCCTGGCTCATGGGATTTATCGATCCTTGTTATTAAAAATTAATATGTTTTCTACAAGTACTGCAGACACTGTAAAATTCCTTCTACAATTTTATCATTGCCAATGGATTGTTGCTAATGTTGTTTATTCTAAACAGCTAAACATCTCCATCTCCTCATAATTAAGGATGTTACAAATTATCTTCTTGGTGTTAAATGGACATTAAACTCAAATGTAAATCATTATACAAAATGTTACTTAGTAACATACGGCTAGATTACGAGTTGTGCGTTAGGGTAAAAAAGCAGCATTAAGAGGTCCTAGCGCTGCTTTTTTACGCCCGCTGCTATTACGAGTCTTGCAGGTTTAGGGTCACCGCACACTTCTTTGGCCTTACCGCAAAACGACTTACGTAAACTTCGTAAAGTCTTTTTTCTATGGGACTTCCATAGCGCTGATATTACGAGTCTGTCCTGGGCGGCCAAAAAGTGAGCGGTACACCCTACCCTGTCAAGAGTCCTAACGCATTTAAAAGTCAGTAGTTATGAGTTTTATGGTACAACGCCGTAACATAAAACTCATAACTAAAGTGCTAAAAAGTACACTAACACCCATAAACTACCTATTAACCCCTAAACCGAGGCCCTCCCGCATCGCAAATACTAAAATAAAAATTTTAACCCCTAATCTGCCGCTCTGGACACCGCCGCCACCTACATTATATGTATGAACCCCTAATCTGCTGACCCCAACATCGCCAACACCTACATTATATTTATTAACCCATAATCTGCCGTCCCCAATGTCTCCGCCACCTACCTACACTTATTAAACCCTAATCTGCCGCCCCCAACGTCGCCGCCACTATAATAAACATATTAACCCCTAAACTGCCGCATTCCCGCTTCGCAAACATTAGGTAAATATTATTAACCCCTAATCTGCCGGCCCTAACCTCGCCGCCACATGCCTACATTTATTAACCCCTAATCTGCCGCCCCCAACGTCGCCGCCACTATATTAAAGTTATTAACCCTAAACCTAAGTCTAACCCTAAACCTAACACCCCCTAACTTAAATATAATTTAAATAAATCTAAATAAATATTACTATCATTAACTAAATTATTCCTATTTAAAACTAAATACTTACCTGTAAAATAAACCCTAAGATGGCTACAATATAACTAATAGTTACATTGTAGCTATTTTAGGATTTATTTTTATTTTACAGTCAAGTTTGTATTTATTTTAACTAGGTAGAATAGTTATTAAATAGTTATTAACTATTTAATAACTACCTAGTTAAAATAAAGACAAATTTACCTGTAAAATAAAACCTAACCTAAGTTAAATAAATTAACTAAATTAAATACAATTACCTACATTAAATTAAGTTAGCTAAAGTACAACCCCCCCCCCACTAAATTACAGAAAATAATAAACAAATTACAGAAAATTTAACTAATTACACCTAATCTAATAGCCCTATTAAAATAAAAAAGCCCCCCCAAAATAAAAAAAAAACCCTAGCCTAAACTAAACTACCAATAGCCCTTAAAAGAGCCTTTTGTGGGGCATTGCCCCAAAGTAATCAGCTCTTTTACCTGTAAAGAAAAATACAAACAGCCCCCCCCAACAGTAAAACCCACCGCCCACACAACCAACCCCCCAAATAAAATACTAGATAAAAAAACCTAAGTCGATCTTCAGGGGGTTAGTGTTAGGTTTTTTTAAGGGTGTATTGGGTGGGTTTTATTTTTTAGATAAGGGTTTGGGCGCCAAAAGAGCTAACTGCTAACTGCCCAATACCAATCCAAATGCACTTTTCAGGGCAATGGGGAGCTTAGGTTTTTTTAGGTAGTATTTTATTTGGGGGGTTGGTTGTGTGGGTGGTGGGTTTGACTGTTGGGGGGGTTGTTTGTATTTTTTTTTACAGGTAAAAGAGCTGATTACTTTGGGGCAATGCCCATCAAAAGGCCCTTTTAAGGGCTATTGGTAGTTTAGTTTAGGCTAGGGTTTTTTCTTATTTTTGGAGGGCTTTTTTATTTTAATAGGGCTATTAGATTAGGAGTAATTAGTTTAAATTTCTGTAATTTGTTTATTATTTTCTGTAATTTAGTATTGTTGTTTTTTTGTACTTTAGCTAATTTAATTTAATGTAGGTAATTGTATTTAATTTAGTTTATTTAATTATAGTGTAGTGTTAGGTGTTAGTGTAACTTAGGTTAGGATTTATTTTACAGGTAAATTTGTCTTTATTTTAACTAGGTAGTTATTAAATAGTTAATAACTATTTAATAACTATTCTACCTAGTTAAAATAAATACAAACTTGCCTGTAAAATAAAAATAAATCCTAAACTAGCTACAATGTAACTATTAGTTATAATGTAGCTATCTTAGGGTTTATTTTACAGGTAAGTATTTAGTTTTAAATAGGAATAATTTAGTTAATGATAGTAATATTTATTTAGATTTATTTAAATTATATTTAAGTTAGGGGGTGTTACGTTTAGGGTTAGACTTAGGTTTAGGGGTTAATAACTTTAATATAGTGGCGGCGACGTTGGGGGCGGCAGATTAGGGGTTAATAAATGTACGTAGGTGGCGGCGATGTTAGAGCTGTCAGATTAGGGGTTAATAATATTTAACTAATGTTTGCGAGGTGGGAGTGCGGCGGTTTAGGGGTTAATATGTTTATTATTAGTGATGTCGCGAACTTAAATTTTTCCGTTCGCGAACGGTGAACGCGAACGTCCGCAAAAGTTCGCGAACGGGCGAACCGGCATTGACTTCAATAGGCAGGCGAATTTTAAAACCCACAGGGACTCTTTCTGGCCACAATAGTGATGGAAAAGTTGTTTCAAGGGTACTAACACCTGGACTGTGGCATGCCGGAGGGGGATCCATGGCAAAACTCCCACGTAAAATTACATAGTTGATGCAGAGTCTGGTTTTAATCCATAAAGGGCATAAATCACCTAACATTTCTAAATTGTTTGGAATAACGTGCTTTAAAACATCAGGTATGATTTTGTATCGATCAGGTAGTGTAAGGGTTACGCCCGCTTCACAGTGACAGACCAAACTCCCCGTTTAACGCACCGCAAACAACCGCAAACAGTCCATTTGCACAACCGCAAACTCCCCATTTGCACAAGGTTGGATACCAAGCTAGCCATGTCCCGTTCCTTGTCCTCACTGATGTCATTGAAGGTCTCTTCCTCCACCCAGCCACGTACAACACCAAGGGTCCCCGAAAGGTGACAACAAGCCCCCTGGGATGCCTGCTGTGTTTGGTCTTCCACCTCCTCAAGGCCACCTTCCTCCTCTGACTCCTCTTCTTCAGACTCCTCTCTCTGCGTTGCCTCTCTCTGCGTTATTATAAGGTGTGTTAAGTAGTACTATTCCTATCAGTTTAATCCCTGTTCCATCCCCTATCAGGGGACGTGTATATGGCATGGATTTTAAGAACCGGGAGATGGAAAAAGATGCTGGGTCGGTCCTCCTACTTCAAATTTGGGGCACTGCGCGTGCAATCTAATGTGCCACCAGATAGGAGTGGTGTGTTAAGTAGTACTATTCCTATCAGTTTAATCCCTGTTATGTGCCTTTTTATTGGTTTGGTTTTTGAAGCCACAGTGCTGCACCAGAGGGCAGAAAAATTAGGCATGTACACATGCCTGAAAAATTAGGTATTGTTGCTGTAGCAGCGGCCAGAAAAATTGATGTTTGTTTCCCAGGCAGAAAGTGCCCTAAAACATTGCGGCTTGAACCCTAGTTGGTGGCGGATAAGTCACGCAAGTCATCCGGCATTCAAAGATAAAATACAGCAGCGTGTGGACCATTTTTAGCCCAAGGCAGCTCATCTCATCAGGCCTTTTTTACTCGAATGTATCGCCCAATGTCAGTCCCTTCAGGATCCATCCCTCATTCATCTTAATAAAGGTGAGGTAATCTAGACTTTGTTGACCTAGGCGACTTCTCTTCTCAGTGACAATACCTCCTGCTGCACTGAAGGTCCTTTCTGACAGGACACTTGAATCGGGGCAGGCCAGAAGTTCTATCGCAAATTGGGATAGCTCAGGCCACAGGTCAAGCCTGCACACCCAGTAGTCAAGGGGTTCATCGCTCCTCAGAGTGTCGAGATCTGCAGTTAAGGCGAGGTAGTCTGCTACCTGTCGGTCGAGTTGTTCTCTGAGGGTGGACGCCGAAGGGCTGTGGCGATGCATAGGAGTTAAAAAGCTCCGCATTTCCTCCATCAACAACACGTCTGTAAAGCGTCCTGTCCTTGCCGGCGTGGTCGTAGGAGTCGTAGGATTACTTTCACCTCTTCCCCTGTTAGATTCCCGTTGTGCTGTGACATCACCCTTATATGCTGTGTAAAGCATACTTTTTAATTTATTTTGAAACTGCTGCATCCTTTCCGACTTGCGGTAATTCGGTAAAATTTCAGGCACTTTATGCTTATACCGGGGGTCTAGTAGCGTGGACACCCAGTACAGGTCGTTCTCCTTCAGCTTTTTTATACGAGGGTCACTCAACAGGCACGACAACATGAAAGACCCCATTTGCACAAGGTTGGATGCCGAGCTACTCATGTCCAAAAAATTTTTTTTGTTTTTAAATGTACACTTACACTACTATTAAACAAGATATGAGTGGTGGCACTGGGAACGTGGGCCCAGTATAAGCTGTGAGCCTGAAACAAAAAAGCAGACTGATGTTTCACAGTCCAAAAATTTTTTTTTGTTTTTAAATGTACACTTACACTACTATTAAACAAGATATGAGTGGTGGCACTGGGAAAGTGGGCCCAGTATAAGCTGTGAGCCTGACACAAAAAAGCAGACTGATGTTTCACAGTCCAAAAAGTTTTTTTTGTTTTTAAATGTACACTTACACTACTATTAAACAAGATATGAGTGGTGGCACTGGGCAAGTGGGCACAGTATACGCTGTGAGCCTGACACAAAAAAGCAGACTGATGTTTCACAGTCCAAAAAGTTTTTTTTTTTTTAAATGTACACTTACACTACTATTAAACAAGATATGAGTGGTGGCACTGGGCAAGTGGGCACAGTATAAGCTGTGAGCCTGACACAAAAAAGCAGACTGATGTTTCAGTCCAAAAAGTTTTTTTCGTTTTTAAATGTACACTTACACTACTATTAAACAAGATATAAGCTGTGAGCCTGAAACAAAAAAGCAGACTGATGTTTCACAGTCAAAAAAGTTTTTTTTGTTTTCAAATGTACACTTACACTACTATTAAACAAGATATGAGTGGTGGCACTGGGCAAGTGGGCCCAGTATAAGCTGTGAGCCTGCCACAAAAAAAGCAGACTGATGTTTCACAGTCCAAAAAGTTTTTTTTGTTTTTAAATGTACACTTACACTACTATTAAACAAGATATGAGTGGTGGCACTGGGCAACTGGGCACAGTATACGCTTTGAGCCTGACACAAAAAAGCAGACTGATGTTTCACAGTCCAAAAAGTTTTTATTTTTTTTTATTTTTTTTATTTTTTTTTATTGAAGTCATAAACCAATACAGAGTATAGGGTATGTCTCAAAACATTCACAAGACAATGTATACAAAGCATAATTAGGAGACAATGTATTCTAGTATCTCAAACATTTCCATAAAATGTGGGCTATCACATAAAGAGACTTCAGTTTTGTTCTAGAGTATAACAAATGTAATATAAGCAAAAATGGTCCTCTCCTAGCTATATACAAAGAGAAGTAAGGTATCTATTCAGATAAGGGTAAGACTAGGGAGGAGATAACTCTATGGTTATATGGGGAAGGGGGATGCAGCGGGCAAGAGACGCTCAAAATATAATACGGGGGGGTGGGGGGGAAGGTGGAGGGCGGAGCCAGTTAGAATGTCCTCACCAGGAGCAAATTTAGGTGGGTCTAGAGTATTATTACTTAATATAAACAAAATCACACTCATCTAAACCCTTGCACTCCTATAGAGGGAGCCTGAAAATATATAATATATTATCAAGTGAAGGGGGGACGTTAGAATAGTTGGAGTCTGGGGGACCTGGGGAACCCCTGTGTGAGCCCCTCTCCTAGGGGAGTGCCACCTATAGGCGATGCGGGAAAAGGAGAAGGGATATGACCTGCAGGCATTAAGTACCAGCGGGAAAGGGAGGAGAGAGGCTCAACCAAGACAACTATTATGTGCTAGTAATGTGAGCAAGAGCATAGATAAATTAGGGATGACAGTCATACAGTCACAGAAAATGATAGCCAGTAACAAATAATATAAATATAACACAACATTTAGGCAAAAAAAAAAAAAAAAAGGGTCACATACACCAATATAAACAACAATAACTATTGCACACAATATAGAACAGGTTTTGAACTTGTTACCCAGTTGCTGTTAATAATTTATGAACTAGTATGTTGCTGGCAGTAGAAATAATTCCCCTTACGATGTCCCAGCTAATTGAACCGTATGTTAATAGGTTTAATATATGTACCAAGTGCACTAGGCAGTAAGAAAAATTATTGAGAGAGGGAAATCATTAGACATTTTCTGTATTAGTTAATTAGTTGGTATACTAGGTTAGGCATTAATAGCCAGTTAAACAGAAGAAGCTATTTTGCAAGACATCTAGGGGCTAATGAAAACATGTGAGGGACGCACTGAAAGAGCGAGGGGATATATACTATATGTTTTGAGCAAGATTGTATTCACTAACAGTGAAGGAGAGATCATTTAGGGCATGTTCAGATAATTTATAGGACCAACATATAGACATAAAATATGGTATAACTTGTAAGTGACAGGTACTAGATTACCCAGATCAGGTTATAAACAACTAGAGATTCGTCCCTTAGGTAACTACAATTCTAAGCAAAATAATATTATTCCCCAGGATCAAAAATTGAAGAGGATGCTAGGCATTATCTATAAATAACTTTTACAAATAAAATAAAAAAATAAAATAAAAAGCTCTAACTTGGGCACAGTAAGTATAACAAGAGTAAAGGTAAGATGCAAGCCATCTCCTCAAGATATATCCATAAAACCTGGGCATCCACTTAGAAGATGGTAAGCTAGCATTTCAAAAGCCTGTGAAGTTCTAAAATGAGATCCAATGAAATAATATGCCCGTAGTCACCAGCTATTAGGGGGGGGGTCACATGACTTCTGGTAATGTGATATAGTTATGCGGACAAGGAAGAACTAAGACCTCATGTGAGCCGATATGTAAGGCTAAAGCAAACATACAATCATTTTGTTAACAGACCTCAGTTCGAATGCTAAGTGCTGTGTCACATGTGGTGATTTGCCAGGATAGAAATACAAGGTAGACCCCTACAGAACCCCAGCATGCTTGTAAGAACGTAATTTTGCGTCTGGGATGCAATCTCAGAGAAGAGAACCTGTAACTGGAAAATTATGCAACCCTCAACAGTGCAAACCTATAAGGAGCTAGAGTGAGCATTAGATATATAATAATAGTTAGGGGAAGTTGTAGCATGTTTTGCCTATATAAGATTATGTGGCAACTATTAGCTTACTAACATATAACCCTCAGTGGATCTATATATTTCTCAAGACGTAGGGTGACCATTTGAGAAGTGGGTAGCTATATACTAATGATCCCTAAATGGATAATCATATGCAGACAACCAATGAAATCCGTATATGTGTCTTAAGGGTATATGAAGTAAATAAACAGACAGAAAATATTAGAATAAACTGTGAGAACGATGCAAAACAACGTTATATAATGTCCTGGAGATAATGAGGCTAAAAAAAAAAAAGAAGAAGCTTGTCCACAAGAGAAGTGTATCCAACCTCTACTGCAATCATCCAACTTGCTGCTATGAGCGAGAATAAGCTCTCCGCTGGATACATCTACTGTGCAGATTGCAGGGCTAAAGCGATCACCCTAGCCACCCGGATCAAAAGGGTCCAGAAGTGCTGCAGCAAAAAGTATAACATCTCTCCTGCATATTTCAAATAGTGACCCAAGCAGTGCGTCTGTCTCTGTAGAGGCAATCCGGTCATGACTCGGTAAGAAAAGGCAAGTAGGCAGATCGCAATCGTAAATCGTATGACTGTATCTCCACGCAGTCTCCGGTTCACTAAATGGCTCTGTGAAGGCTCCTCTCTTATGCTCACCTGCAGAGTAGCAGCCAGGATGGCTGCAGTCTGGCGGCAACAAAAACAATCTTCGGCTCCGGGCTTCAAGAGGTATGGATACCTGTTTGGTATTTACAGGGAGCTCTTTATTTACAAATGAGTAGATATGACTCTGTTTGGAGGCGCCTGCTGCATCTCTCTGAGCTGGGCTATTGCTGGACAGGGAGTGACCCGTAAAGATACTAGGTGTCGCAGTGATGTCGAATATAGAGTCCGGTAGCCATTCCTTTTGCTGGCAGGATCGATCTCTATAAGTCGATGTATTGGCACTTTCCACCCGGTCCTGCTCCAAAAGTTCACACTGCGTTACAGAAGCTCTTAGGTAGGATGATATGTCAGTGAACCCAATCGACATCTGAAAACTCAAGTGTTGCAGAGCAGTGTAAATGTCCGACCAGGTTCCCTTATTTTTTGGCGCCATGCCTGATGTAGGCCGCAAGAGCCTAGTCGTCTCCCAGCCGGTATGGGTGATCAGTTAAGGCGGCTACCGTAGCAATAATTCACTGGGGTCTGCCGATAAAGTAACAAGTATCCTGCAGGAGTTAGAATAGTTTCTGGGCCAAATCTCTGAGGGTTTAGTGCCAATTTACCACATAATTAAAGAAATTGCAGCAGGAGCTCTCACAAACACGTCTCTCATGCTCAGTTGCTGGCTCCGCCCCCAGTTTTTATTTTTTTAAATGTACACTTACACTACTATTAAACAAGATATGAGTGTTGGCACTGGGCAAGTGGGCACAGTATACGCTGTGAGCCTGACACAAAAAAGCAGACTGATGTTTCAGTCCAAAAAGTTTTTTTTGTTTTTAAATGTACACTTACACTACTATTAAACAAGATAATATGAGTGGTGGCACTGGGCAAGTGGGCCCAGTATAAGCTGTGAGCCTGAAACAAAAAAGCAGACTGATGTTTCACAGTCAAAAAAGTTTTTTTTTGTTTTTAAATGTACACTTACACTACTATTAAACAAGATATGAGTGGTGGCACTGGGCAAGTGGGCCCAGTATAAGCTGTGAGCCTGCCACAAAAAAGCAGACTGATGTTTCACAGTCCAAAAAGTTTTTTTTGTTTTTAAATGTACACTTACACTACTATTAAACAAGATATGAGTGGTGGCACTGGGCAAGTGGGCACAGTATACGCTGTGAGCCTGACACAAAAAAGCACACTGATGTTTCACAGTCCAAAAAGTTTTTATTTTTTAAATGTACACTTACACTACTATTAAACAAGATATGAGTGGTGGCACTGGGCAAGTGGGCACAGTATACGCTGTGAGCCTGACACAAAAAAGCAGACTGATGTTCCACAGTCCAAAAAGTTTTTTTATTTTTTTAAATGTACACTTACACTACTATTAAACAAGATATGAGTGGTGGCACTGGGCAAGTGGGCCCAGTATAAGCTGTGAGCCTGACACCAAAAAGCAGACTGATGTTTCACAGTCCAAAAAGTTTTTTTTGTTTTTAAATGTACACTTACACTACTATTAAACAAGATATGAGTGGTGGCACTGGGCAAGTGGGCCCAGTATAAGCTGTGAGCCTGCCACAAAAAAGCAGACTGATGTTTCACAGTCCAAAAAGTTTTTATTTTTTTAAATGTACACTTACACTACTATTAAACAAGATATGAGTGGTGGCACTGGGCAAGTGGGCACAGTATACGCTGTGAGCCTGACACAAAAAAGCAGACTGATGTTTCACAGTCCAAAAAGTTTTTATTTTTTCAAATGTACACTTACACTACTATTAAACAAGATATGAGTGGTGGCACTGGGCAAGTGGGCCCAGTATAAGCTGTGAGCCTGACACAAAAAAGCAGACTGATGTTTTACAGTCCAAAAAGTTTTTTTTGTTTTTAAATGTACACTTACACTACTATTAAACAAGATATGAGTGGTGGCACTGGGCAAGTGGGCACAGTATACGCTGTGAGCCTGACACAAAAAAGCACACTGATGTTTCACAGTCCAAAAAGTTTTTATTTTTTTTAAATGTACACTTACACTACTATTAAACAAGATATGAGTGGTGGCACTGGGCAAGTGGGCCCAGTATAAGCTGTGAGCCTGACACAAAAAAGCAGACTGATGTTTCACAGTCCAAAAAGTATTTTGTTTTTAAATTTACACTACTGTCACACCAGATATGAGTGGGGCCACTGGGCAAGTGGGCACAGTATACGCTGTGAGCCTGGCACACACGCTGGCAGGCAGGCAACTGCAATTAGATTACACTAGCAGTAGCAGACTGATGTTTCACAGTCAAAAAAGTTTTTTTTTTTAAATTTACACTACTGTTACAGCAGATATGAATGGTGGCACTTGGCAAGTGGGCCTGGCACACACGCTGGCAGGCAGGCAACTGCAATTAGATTACACAAGCAGACTGATGTTTCACAGTCAAAAAAGTTTTTTTTTTTTTAATTTACACTACTGTTGCACCATATATGAGTGGTGGCACTGGGCAAGTGGGCCTGGCACACATGCTGGCAGGCAGGCAGGCAGGCAACTGCAATTAGATTACACTAGCAGACTGATGTTTCACAGTCAAAAAAGTTTTTGTTTTTAAATTTACACTACGGTTACACCAGATATGAGTGGTGGCACTGGGCAAGTGGGCCTGGCACACACGCTGGCAGGCAGGCAACTGCAATTAGATTACTCAAGCAGACTGATGTTTCACAGTCAAAAAAGTTTTTTTTTTTAAATTTACACTACTGTTACACCAGATATGAGTGGTGGCACTGGGCAAGTGGGCCTGGCACACACGCTGGCAGGCAGGCAGGCAGGAAACTGCAATTAGATTACACTAGCAGACTGATGTTTCACAGTCAAAAAAAATTTTTTTTTTTAAATTTACACTACTGTTACACCAGATATGAGTGGTGGCACTGGGCAAGTGGCTTGGCAGGCAGGCAAATGCAATTAGATTACACAGGGAAAAAAAACAAATGATGTTCTAGCCCTAAAAAGGGCTTTTTGGGGTGCTGTCCTTACAGCAGAGATCAGATGAGTCCTTCAGGACTGTAGTGGACACTGAATACACTAGCCTAGCTATCAATTTCCCTATTAAATCACCAGCAGCTACACTGTCCCTCCTCTCACTAACAATGCAGCTTCCGAATGAATCTAAAATGGCTGCTGTCCAGGAGCTGGGAGGGTCTTGGAGGGAGGGTCTGCTGCTGATTGGCTGGAATGTGTCTGCAGACTGTGTGTCAAAGTTTACTCAATGATGACGAATAGGGGGCGGATCGAACATCGCATATGTTTGCCCACCGCGGCGAACGCAAAACATGCTATGTTCGCCGGGAACTATTCGCCGGCGAACTATTCGCGACATCACTATTTATTATAGTGGTGGCGACGTTGGGGGCAACAGATTAGGGGTTAATAAGTGTAGGTAGGTGGCGGCAACATTGGGGGTGGCAGATTAGGGGTTAATAAATATAATGTAGGTGTCGGCGATGTTGGGGGTAGCAGATTAGGGGTTCATAAGTATAATGTAGGTGGTGGTGGTGTCCGGAGCGGCAGATTAGGGGTTAATAATTATAATGTAGGTGTCGGCGATGTCGGGGGCGGCAGATTAGAGGTTAATAAGTGGAAGATTAGGGTTTTTTAGACTTGGGGTTTATGTTAGGGTGTTAGTTGTAAACATAAATTTTATTTCCCCATAGGAATCAATGGGGCTGCGTTAGGGAGCTTTACGCTGCTTTTTGCAGGTGTTAGACTTTTTTTCAGCCGGCTCTCCCCGTTGATTCCTATGGGGAAATCGTGCATGAGCACGTTACACCAGCTCACCTCTGACTTAAGCAGCGCTGTTATTGGAGTGCGGTAATGAGCAAAATTTTGCTCAACGCTCACTTCTTGTCTTTTAACGACGGGTTTCTGAAAACGCGTAATACCAGCGCTGTAGGTAAGTGAGCGGTGAGAGAAAACTGCTCATTAGCACCGCACAGCCTCTAACGCAAAACTCGTAATCTAGGTGATAGTAAATACAAAACTTTATAATGCACATTATTTATTTTCTAGAAAATATGATATACAGGGAGCGCTCACTTTTAAATCTTATACATATGTTATATAGGGCAGGTGCAACCTAGAGTAAATTATATGTAAAATAGCAGAAAGGAAGTAGGTTCTTCAAATAAGAAGTCTCTAAAAGTCTAGGAAAAAACAGCACAACTGCACAAAAAATCAGGAGAGACTTGGTTTGCCAAAAATACAAAACACACTTCAATATACTAATATAATAACACACATACTAGGGATCCCTTAGTATCACATAAATGAAACCGGCTTGAGATATGTCAGGTGCACCAAAGAGAACAAAGAAAATAGTCAGATTCTCCAATTGCAAATATGTGTGACTGTATATGGGTAATCCAAAGTTATGAATAGTTCACAGTCCCAAAGGTGCCACAGCCAAGAAAGACAGGCATCATCCCCACACTGAAGGTTTTACCAGACACGCTAGCATAGAAAAGAGGAGCCTTAATTATACATATCAACAGGTATGACTATAGTTGAAGCGTCCTCCAAAAAAACCAGTCATAATGTATGGTACCTGTCTCCTTTACACAAGTGCTCCTCCTAACTCCGCTGCTGTGTTTACGTGCTGCCTTCCAGGGTGATCTTGTACATGGGGGGATCCCATGTAGGTAAAAAGCTGCTGAACACCGACGAGTCGTGTCGCTCGTTTCACTCCTTCATATATTGCAGCATGGAGCTTCTTCCGGGTGCTGGCTCCATCTAGGAAAATGTGCCTTCTTATTGGATACAACGTCATCAAGTCGAATCCTTATTGGTCAATGGATTTTGCACTTTAAATGGTCCGTGCTTATGTTTTCTTTCATGTAATTAGCAAGAGTCCATGAGCTAGTGACGTATGGGATATACATTCCTACCAGGAGGGGCAAAGTTTCCCAAACCTTAAAATGCCTATAAATACACCCCTCACCACACCCACAATTCAGTTTTACAAACTTTGCCTCCCATGGAGGTGGTGAAGTAAGTTTGTGCTAGATTCTACGTTGATATGCGCTTCGCAGCAGGCTGAAGCCCGGTTTTCCTCTCAGAGTGCAGTGAATGTCAGAGGGATGTGAAGAGAGTATTGCCTATTTGAATACAATGGTCTTCCTATTGGGGATCTATTTCATAGGTTCTCTGTTATCGGTCGTAGAGATTTCTTCTCCTACCTCCCTTTTCAGATCGAAAATATACTCTTATATACCATTACCTCTACTGATTCTCGTTTCAGTACTGGTTTGGCTATCTACTTTATGTAGATGAGTGTCTTGGGGTAAGTAAGTCTTATTTTATTTGTGACACTCTAAGCTATGGTTGGGCACTTTATATGTAAAGTTCTAAATATATGTGTTTAAACTTATATTTGCCATGATTCAGGATAATCAGTATTCCTTCATTCAAACTGTCAGTTTCATTATTTGGGATAATGCATATGAATAAATATTTTTTTTTCTTACCTTGAAAATTTTCAATTGACTTATTTTCCCTGCGGGCTGTTAGGCTCGCGGGGGCAGAAAATGCTTCAATTTATTGCGTCATTTTTGGCGCAAACTTTTTTGGCGCAAAATGTTGTCATTTCCGGCGCCGTAGTTGACGCCGGAAGTTTCTTCGTAGTTACGTCATTTTATGATGCATGTGTGTTCAGACGTTTTTTTGCGTCAGAGGATGTGGCGTCATACCTGGCGCCAAAAAATATGGGCGTTGTGCTTGGCGCCAATAATGTGGGTGTCATACTTGGCGCCAAAAATGTGAGCGTCATACTTGTTCCACTTTTTCTCACATTATTTAACTCTCACTTTTTTGTTGCTTCTGGTTTCTAGAGGCTTGTTTATTTTGCATTTTTTCCCATTCCTGAAACTGTCATTTAAGGAATTTGATAATTTTGCCTTATATGTTGTTTTTTTCTATTACATATTGCAAGATATTCAAACACTGTTCCTGTATCAAGAAATGCTGAGGGATTCCTGTTGACTGATATCAGTCCTACCAAAGCTAAGTTCATTTATTTTAATGTTATGAATGTTTATCTTTAGCTATGGTTTGTAATAAGTTATCATGATAAACTTTTACATGCAGAATCCATTAATTTATGCTTTATATATTGCTATTCTTTTTATATCTTATGTAAAGATATACTTAGAAATTTATAAGAATATTTTTCTGATTCTATTTTAAAGGCTTTGTCTGACATCCCGCCTTCTAATAAAATTTTTAGGTCTTTTTCAAACTTCTTTTTTAGTTGATGAAGTTTCAAATGACCAACAACATAATGAATTATCCTTCTCTGATGGTGTTTTTTCTCATTCAGAATTTTTCTTCATCAGATATTGACACTAACCAATCTACTTTTTTATTTTTTATTTTGAAATAATTTTATTAGATTTTGTGATAATAACAATAACATACTCAAGCATGTACAATCAACAGTTCAGTGTAATCAATATATTTCCTTACTAATCCGATCTCTATAGACCTTAACTTTTCTGCAGTAAGACAAGAAAGAGAGAGGAAAAAACAAAAAAAATTTAAAAAATAAATAAATATGCTGTGTACAGTATTAGGCGGTAGGTGGTAGGCCCCGGCTCCTCATTGTGTGCTCGGCTCCATATCGTAAGAACTCTTAGGGGTTGTCATTTCTCCCTACTCTAGCTTCGTGGTGCATGATGTATGGTTCCCATATTGCAACAAAATTTTCTTTAGTGTTTAATGTTTCTGCTGTCAAGCTTGCCATTTCATAATGGTGTGCTATCTTTTTTTCAATGAATCTAAAGCTAGGGGGTGTAGATTTCCAGAACTGCGCAATACTAATTCGTACCACTGTACATATTGTCATAACTAGTTTATGATGTCGTTTTTTATTTTTTAATAGAGTACATTTGTTCTTTGTTCAAAAGGTGTTGATTATTTTGGATTTTGAAGTAACTAGTTCTTTTGATTTTAAAAGCTAGCTAACATTTAAATTCTGCTTATTTATCTTCTGTGGTTTCTTCAGAGGTTTTTTTTTTCCAGTTCCTGATACTAGGGAATGGAATAGGCTGAGAATTTTCTTTTAGTCCTTCTTTAAGGTTTTTAAATTGTATTCTTTGCCGGCAGTTAGTTTTCAGTTTTGAGGAAAGATTCCCCAAGTTAATGGGGCTATCTCTACTCTTGCTAAATATACTATTATTCTTATAGCAAATAGTATTTATTTTTTTCCTTCAGATGGTCGTATCTTATTTAAGGAAAATTATTTTCAGGTACTTTTCTTAGACCTGTAATTTATTTGGCTGATGTTGCAATTGCTTCATCTTTCTGGTTGGATACTTTAAGATCAGGTATCGGATTATGATATGTTTAGCATTGTTAAAAGGACAAAATCTACTACTTATTTGAAGTTCAGACTAAGTGCTATTGCATTGTCTTGTTATCTTGCATTTGTTGATTGTGCAAGTCCAGTGTGTTGACTGGTCCTTTAACTTGATTAACATGCTAATAATTTCATTTGTGTTGTCATTTTATTAAATATTTTCGCAAATGAGGTTTATTCTATGTCTTTAGCTATTTTAGCTAGAAGAACTTTGTGATTTCAATCTTGGAATGCTAATTTGATTTCTAAAATCCATATTTCTTTTTTTCCAAGATAATCAATTATTTGGTTCATAATTGGATTCAATTCATTAACTGTTACTCTGGGCTTCAAGATTGAGTTCTAAGACTAAAACTTTAAGCTTATATTAGTTTTCTGTTCTTACTAAGGAACGGAATCCTGAATTCTTCCCCAAGTAACATGTTTATAATTGGAAGTTTTTTTCTTCATTCAGTTAAGCCTTTTAAAAGTTCAAAGTCAGCTCCCCAAATTTGCATGTAGGTGCGGTTCTTATTCCAGCTTGGTTGGTAAGGGGCAGGTTAAGACTTTTTTGAAATTTGTTTGGTTCTATTCGGTCCAAACTTCTTAGACTTTGGGTACAGAATAGGTTTCAGAGTAAAACCGTCTGTGAGAAGTCTTTTTTCTCTATCATATTCCAGCTATTCCAGTAAGGCTAAGACTTTCCTGAAGTGTGTTTCAGACCTATATGTTTTGGGTACTGGTGAAGTGCGGTTGGTCACCCGTTGGGGCTCAAGCGCTGCTCAGACCTGGAGTTTTCTGGGGTATTTATTCCAGTTTCATTTTAGGAACTGGGTTTTGGGGTTTTATTCAAGACTATTCATTGTTCCAAAGATAGAAAATCTTTTTGAACTGTCATATAAGTGTACCATCTTTTAGAATGGTGTTTATATGGTCTATTCTGCCTTTTTGGTCAGTGATGGCATTATTTGTTTACAATAGATACAATAGATGCATATCTTCATTTTCTGTTTTCATTCAGATTATTTTTATTTTCTGAGATTCTCTTTTTTTGACAAGCATTACCAATTTGTTGCTTTTCCTTCTGGTCTAGCGACAGCTCTAAGAATCTTTTCAAGGTTCTCAGTGTTCCTTATTTGGACGGTATCGTGGTACTGGCTCAGTCTTTTCGTTCTGCGGAATCTCACATGATTCAACTTTGTTGTTTCTTCAAGACATGGTTAGAGGATCTTTTTATCAAAAGCTCCTTGATTTCTCACACAAGGGTCACCTTTTTTAGGTTTCCAGATAGATTGTGTCAATGTTTTTGTCTCTAACAGACAAGTGACAAGTTTATTGGGTTCCGTTTGTCGGAACCTTCAGTCTCTATTATTTCCTTCAAGTTGCTATATATGCATGGAAGTTTTAGGTTTCATGGCTGCAGCATTAGATTTGATTCCCTTTGCTCATTTCATAGGAAACCTTTCCAGTTTTTTATGCTGAATAATGGTGCAGGGATTCTAGGATATCACTTTTTATATCATTGAATCCTAATGTTTAACTATCTTTGATTCGGTGGTTAAGATCACCATCATTTAGTTCTACAGGTCTCTTCGGTTCTTTCAACCTGGACCATGATCTCTACAGATGCGAGTCTTTTAGGTTGGGAGGCTTTCTGAGGATCTCTGTCAGCACAAGGGGTTTGGAAATCTCAGGAGGCGTGATTACCATTTGATATTTTGGAACTCTGTGCATTCTCAGAGTTCTTCAGTTTGGTTTCTTTTTGAAGAAGAGACGTTTTTTCAGACAGACAATGTCACAACTGTGGCGTATGTCAATCATCAGGGTGGGACTATCAGTCTTTAGGCTGTGACAGAAGTATCTCGGATATTTGATTGGCCTAAATCCAGCTCCTATCTAATTTCTGTGGTCTTTTTCCCAGGTATAGACAATTGGGAAGCGGATTATCTCTGTTAATCAAGCTTTACATCCAGGAGAATGGTCTCTTTACCCAGATATGTTTTTCAATTTTTCAGATGTGAGGGCTTCCAGAAATAGATCTGATGGCATCTCATCTAAACAAGGAACTTCCCAGGGGCCTATTCAGGTCCTGGGATCCTCAGGCGGAAGTAGTGTATGCATTAACACTTCCTTGGAATTATCAATCTGCCTATATTTTTTCATCTCTGGTTCTTCTTTTTAGAGTGATTTTCTAAATCATCAGAGACCAATATTTGGTGTGGCTGGTGGCTCCAGCATGGCCACACAGGTTTTGGTATATGGTTCTTTTTCGGATGTCCAGTTGCCAATCTTGGTTACTTCCATTAAGGCCAGACCTTATATCTTAACATTCGTTTTTTTCATCAGGAATTCAAATTATTAATTTGATGGTATGAAAATTTAACGCTTGGTACTTAGTCATAGAAGTTTCTCTGACTCAGTGATTAATACTATGTTGCAGGCTCGTAAATCTGTGTCTAGTAGGATTTATTATCGAGTTTGGAATATTTACATCTCATGATGCTCTTCTTTTTCTCTTGGCATTCTTTTAGAATTCCTAGGATTTTATAGTTTCTTCATAAGGTTTTGTCTGCATGTTCCTTGAAAGGACAAATCTCTGCTTTTTCTGTGCTGTTTCACAGTAAGAATTGCTAAATCTTTCTGATATTCATTGTTTTGTTCAGGCTTTGGTTCGTATCAAGCCTGTCATTTAAGCCAATTTCTCCTCCTTGGAGTCTTATTTTGGTTCTGAAGGCTTTACAGGCTCTTCTGTTTGAGCATATGCTTTCTTTGGACATTAATTACTTTCATGGAAAGTATTGTTCTTTTTAGACATCTCTTCAGCTAGAACAGTTTTTTGAATTATCTGTTCTTTCATGTGAATCTCCTTTTTCTGATTTTTCATCAGGATAAGCTGGTTTTTGCTGTCCTCATTTCAATTTTTACCTAAAGTTGTGAATTCTAACAACATTAGTAGAGGAATTATTGCCCCTTCCTTGTGTCTTAATCCTAAAAATTCTTTGGTAAGATTCTTACATTCTTTGGATGTGGTAAGAGTTTTGAAATATTATGTTGAAGCTACTCAGATTTCAGACAGACTTCTAGTCTATTTGTTATCTTTTCTAGTTTTAGGAAAGGTCAGAAGGCTTCTGCCTTTTCTTTGGCATATTGGTTATAGCTTTTGATTCATCATGCTTAATTGGAGTCGGGTTAATCCCCCGCCTCAGAGGATTACGGCTCATTCTACTAGGTCAGTTTCTACTTCCTGGACTTTTAAGAATGAAGCTTCTGTTGATCAGATTTGCAAAGCAATGACTTGGTCTTCTTTGCATACTTTTACTAAATTCTACCATTTTGATGTTTTTCTCTTCTTCAGAAGCAGTTTTTGGTAGAATAGTACTTCAGGCAGCTGCTTCAGTTTGGCTGTCTTTATTTTATCCCTCCCTCTCTATTGACTCTTGCGTGGAAGTTCCACATCTTGGGTATCTGCTATCCCATACGTCACTAGCTCATGGACTCTTGCTAATTACATGAAAGAAAACATAATTTATGTAAGAACTTACCTGATAAATTCATTTCTTTCATATTAGGAAGAGTCCATGAGGCCCACCCTTTTTGTGGTAGTTATGATTTTTTTGAATAAAGCACAATTATTCCAATTCCTTATTTTTGATGCTTTCGCTCCTTTCTTATCACCCCACTTCTTGGCTATTCGTTAAACTGAATTGTGGGTGTGGTGAGGGGTGTATTTATAGGCATTTTAAGGTTTGGGAAACTTTGCCCCTCCTGGTAGGAATGTATATCCCATAAGTCACTAGCTCATGGACTCTTGCTAATATGAAAAAAATGAATATATCAGGTAAGTTCTTACATAAATTATGTTTTTACTGACTTCAGTTGTTGTTAAGTATGTAGTAACAATCGGCTAGATCACGAGTTTTGTCGGTAAGGCTGTGCGGTGCTAACGCTCCTTTTTTTCTTACCGCTCACTTAAGCCAACGCTGGTATTACGAATTTTCAGCAAGCCGGCGTTAGCCTCAGAAAAGTGAGCATTGAGCAAAATTTATCTCCACATCTCACCTCGATACCAGCGTTGCTTAAGTCAGCGGTGAGCTGGCTAAACGTGCTCGTGCACGATTTCCCCATAGGAAACAGTGGGGCTGAGCTGGGTGAAAAAAACCTATCACCTGCAAAAAAGCAGCGTTCAGCTTCTAACGCAGCCCCATTGTTTCCTATGGGGAAATTAATTTTATGTCTGCACCTAACACCCTAACATGAACCCAGAGTCTAAACACCCCTAATCTTACACTTATTAACCCCTAATCTGCCGCCCCCAACATCGCCAACACCTACATTATAATTATTAACCCCTAATCTGCCGCTCCGGACACCGCCGCCACCTATATTATACTAATGAACCCCTAATCTGCTGCCCCTAATATCGCCGAACCCTACATTATATTTATTACCCCTAATCTGCTGCCCCAACGTCGCCGCAACCTAACTACACTTATTAACCCTTAATCTGCCGACCGGACATCGCCGCCACTTTAATAAATGTATTAACCCCTAAACCACCGCACTCCCACCTCGTAAACATTAGTTAAATTTTATTAACCCCTAATCTGCCGTCCCTAACATCGCTTACACCTATCTACATTTATTAACCCCTAATCTGCCGACCCCAACGTCGCCGCTACTATAATAAATTTATTAACCCCTAAACCTAAGTCTAACCCTAAGTCTAACCCCCCCTAACTTAAATATAATTTAAATTAAACAAAAGAAATTTACTACAATTAAATAAAGTATTCCTATTTAAAACTAAATACTTACCTATAAAATAAACCCTAATATAGCTACAATATAACTAATAGTTACATTATAGCTATTTTAGGATTTATATTTATTTTACAGTCAACTTTGTATTTATTTTAACTAGGTACAATAGTTATTAAATAGTTATTAACTATTTAATAACTACCTAGATAAAATAAGTACAAAATTACCTGTAAAATAAATCCTAACCTAAGTTACAATTACACCTAACACTACTCTATAAATAAATAAATTAACTACATTAAATTAAACTAATTACAATTAAATGAAATAAACTAAATTACGGGGAAAAAAACACTAAATTACAGAAAATAAAAAAAGAATTACAAGAATTTTAAACTAATTACACCTAATTTAATCCCCCTAATAAAATAAAAAAGCACCCCCAAAATAATAAAATTCCCTAACCTATCCTAAATTACAAATAGCCCTTAAAATGGCCTTTTGCGGGGCATTGCCTAAAAGTAATCAGCTCTTTTACCTGTAAAAAAAAAAATACAATACCCCCCCAACATTACAACCCACCACCCACATACCGCTACTCTAAAACCCAACCAATCCCCCCTTAAAAAAACCTAACACTAACCCCCTGAAGATCACCCTACCTTGAGCCGTCTTCACCCAGCCGGGCACAAGTGGACCTCCAGACCGGCAGAAGTCTTCATCCGATCGGGGCAGAAGAGGACATCCAGACTGGCAGAAGGCTTCATCCAGGCGGCATCTCCTATTTTCATCCTTCCAGAGCGGAGCGGAGCCATCTTCTATCCAGCCGACGCGGAGCCATCCTCTTCAATCGAAGTCCTAACGAAGAATGAAGGTTCCTTTAAATGACGTCATCCAAGATGGCATCCCTCGAATTCTGATTGGCTGATAGGATTCTATCAGCCAATCTGAATTAAGGTAGGAAAAATATGATTGGTTGATTTAATCAGCCAATTGGATTGAAGTTCAATCCGATTGGCTGATTGGATCAGCCAATAGAATTGACCTTGCATTCTATTGGCTGATCAAATCTTCAATCCGATTGGCTGAGAGCATCAGCCAATCAGATTTTTCCTACCTTAATCCTGATTGGCTGATAGAATCCTATCAGCCAATCGGAATTCAACGGACGCCATCTTGGATACATTTATTAAAGTGGCGGCGATGTCCAGTCGGCAGATTAGGGGTTAATAAGTGTAGTTAGGTTCCTGCGACATTGGGGGCGGCAGATTAGGGGTTAATAAATATAATGTAGGTGTCGGCGATGTTAGGGGCAGCAGATTAGGGGTTCATAAGTATAATGTAGGTGGCGGCGATGTCCGGTCGGCAGATTAGGGGTTAAAAAAATGTATTATAGTGTTTGCAATGTGGGGGGGGCCTCGGTTTAGGGGTTAATAGGTAGTTTATGGGTGTTAGTGTACTTTGTAGCACTTTAGTTAAGAGCTTTATGTTCCGGAGTTAGCCCATAAAACTCTTAACTACTGACTTTTAAATGCGGTAGGAGTCTGGACAGGAGAGGGTCTACCGCTCACTTCTTCCAAGACTCGTAATACCGGCGTTAGGCAAGTCCCATTAAACAGATAGGATTACGCAACTGACGTAAGGGGATTTGCGTTAGCCAAAAGTCGCGGAAGAAAACATAATTTATGCTTACCTGATAAATTTATTTCTCTTGTAGTGTATCCAGTCCACGGATCATCCATTACTTGTGGGATATTCTCATTCCCAACAGGAAGTTGCAAGAGGACACCCACAGCAGAGCTGTAATATAGCTCCTCCCCTAACTGTCATAGCCAGTCATTCGACCGAAAACAAGCCGAGAAAGGAGGAACCATAGGGTGTAGTGGTTACTGTAGTTTAAATTTAAAAATTACCTGCCTTAAAATGACAGGGCGGGCCGTGGACTGGATACACTACAAGAGAAATAAATTTATCAGGTAAGCATAAATTATGTTTTCTCTTGTTAAGTGTATCCAGTCCACGGATCATCCATTACTTGTGTGATACCAATACCAAAGCTAAAGTACACGGATGAAGGGAGGGACAAGGCAGGAACTTAAATGGAAGGAACCACTGCCTGTAAAACCTTTCTCCCAAATATAGCCTCCGAAGAAGCAAAAGTATCAAATTTGTAACATTTTGAAAAAGTATGAAGCGAAGACCAAGTCGCCGCCTTACAAATCTGTTCAACAGAAGCCTCATTTTTAAAGGCCCAAGTGGAAGCCACAGCTCTAGTGGAATGAGCTGTAATCCTTTCAGGAGGCTGCTGTCCAGCAGTCTCATAGGCTAAGCGGATTAAGCTTCTTAGCCAAAAAGAAAAAGAGGTTGCCAAAGCCTTTTGACCTCTCCTCTGTCCAGAGTAGACAACAAACAAAGCAGATGTTTGACGAAAATCTTTAGTAGCTTGTAAGTAAAACTTTAAAGCACAGACCACGTCCAGATTGTGTAACACAAGGATGGAACCACAATCTCTTGATTGATATTCTTGTTAGATACCACCTTAGGTAAGAACCCAGGTTTGGAACGCAGGACTACCTTATCCGTATGAAAAATCAGATAAGGAGAATCACATTGTAAGGCAGATAGCTCAGAGACTCTACGAGCCGAGGAAATAGCTACCAAAAAAAAAAAAAAAAAAAAGAACTTTCCAAGATAAAAGTTTATCTATGGAATGAAGAGGTTCAAACGGAACTCCTTGAAGAACCTTAAGAACCAAGTTTAAGCTCCATGGTGGAGCAACAGGTTTAAACACAGGCTTGATTCAAACTAAAGCCTGACAAAATGCCTGAACGTCTGGAACATCTGCCAGACGCGAGTGCAAAAGAATAGACAGAGCAAAAATCTGTCCCTTTAAGAAACTAGCTGACAATCCTTTTTCCAAACCTTCTTGGAGAAAAGATAAAATCCTAGGAATCCTGACCTTACTCCATGAGTAACCCTTGGATTCACACCAATAAAGATATCTACGCCATACCTTATGGTAAATTTTCCTGGTGACAGGCTTTCGTGCCTGTATTAAGGTATCAATAACTGACTCGGAGAAGCCACGCTTTGATAAAATCAAGCATTCAATCTCCAGGCAGTCAGCCTCAGAGAAATTAGATTTGGATGGTTGAAAGGACCCTGAAGTAGAAGGTCCTGTCTCAGAGGCAGAGACCATGGTGGAAAGGATGACATGTCCACTAGATCTTCATCCCAGGTCCTGCGTGGCCACGCAGGTGCTATCAGAATCACCGATGCTCTCTCCTGCTTGATCTTGGCAATCAGTCGAGGGAGCAGAGGAAACGGTGGAAACACATAAGCCAGGTTGAAAGACCAGGGCGCTGCTAGAGTATCTATCAGTGTCGCCTTGGGATCCCTGGACCTGGATCCGTAACACGGAAGCTTGGCGTTCTGGCGAGACGCCATGAGATCCAGTTCTGGTTTGCCCCAACGGAGAATCAGTTGTGCAAATACCTCCGGATGGAGTTCCCACTCTCCCGGATGAAAAGTCTGACGACTTAGAAAATCCGCCTCCCAGTGCTCTACACCTGGGATATGGATAGCTGATAGGTGGCAAGAGTGAATCTCTGCCCAGTGAATTATTTTTGAAACTTCTAACATCTCTAGGGAACTTCTTGTTCCCCCTCGATGGTTGATGTAAGCTACAGTCGTGATGTTGACCGACTGAAATCTGATGTACCTCAGAGTTGCTAACTGAGGCCAAACCTGAAGAGCCTTGAATATCGCTCTTAGTTCCAGAATATTTATTGGAAGGAGAGACTCCTCCTGAGTCCACGATCCCTGAGCCTTCAGGGAGTTCCAGACTGCACCCCAACCTAGAAGGCTGGCATTTGTTGTTACAATAGTCCAATCTGGCCTGCGAAGGTCATACCTTTGGACAGATGGACCCGAGATAGCCACCAGGGAAGAGGATCCCTGGTCTCTTGGTCCAGATTCAGTTGAGGGGCCAAATCTGTGTAATCCCCGCTCCACTGACTGAGCCTGCATAGTTGCAGCGGTCTGAGATGTAAGCGTGCAAACGGCACTATGTCCATTGCCGCTACCATTAAGCCGATTACTTCCATACACTGAGCCACCAAAGGGCGCGGAATGGAATGAAGAACCCAACAGGAATTTAGAAGCTTTGATAACCTGGACTCCGTCAAGGTAAATTTTCATTTCTACAGAATATATCAGAGTCCCTAGAATGGAAACTCTTGTGAGTGGGGATAGAGAACACTTTTCCTCGTTCACTTTCCACCCATGCGACCTCAGAAATGCCAGTACTACGTCCGTATGAGACTTGGCAATTTGGAAGTTTGACGCCTGTATCAGGATGTCTAAATAAGAGCTACAACTGGTAATGCCTGTCTTGAAAGGCAAACCTGAGAAACCGATGATGATCTTTGTGTATCGGAAAAGATAAGCATCCTTTAGATCCACTGTAGTCATATATTGACCCTCCTGGATCAGTGGTAGGATGGTACAAATAGTTTCCATCTTGAACGATGGAACTTTGAGGAATTTGTTTAAGATCTTTAGATCCAAAATCGGTCTGAAGGTTCCCTCATTTTTGGGAACCACAAACAGATTTGAGTAAAAACCCTGTTCCTGTTCCTCCTTTGGAACTGGATGGATCACTCCCATAACTAGGAAGTCTCGTACACAGTGTAAGAATGCCTCACTCTTTATCTGGTTTGCAGATAATTGTGAAAGGTGAAATCTCCCTTTTGGGGGGGAAGCTTTGAAGTCCAGAAGATATCCCTGGGATATAATTTCCAACGCCTAGGGATCCTGAACATCTCTTGCCCACACCTGGGCGAAGAGTGAAAGTCTGCCCCCTACTAGATCCGTTACCGGATAGGGGGTCGTTCCTTCATGCTGTCTTAGAGGCAGCAGCAGGCTTTTTGACCTGCTTAACTTTTTTTCCAGGTCTGGTTTGGTCTCCAGACCGTCTTGGATTGAGCAAAAGTTCCCTCTTGTTTATTATTAGAGGAAGTTGATGCCGCACCTGCCTTGAAGTTTCGAAAGGCACGAAAATTAGACTACGAGAAAAAGAGGTGTACTAAGGCACTACTATTATTATGATACAGGAATTTTATTTTCTCTGAATAAGCCAGCTAAGTATTGTCACTGGGTTATATAGTAAAGAGAGAGGTGGGGTGCTATGTACTTTAATTTCAAACTAGGACAAATCAGTATTATACTGACAAAAACTGTACATCTGATTAGCACTCACATTCCTGAGATAGAATTTTTGTGGATATTGACTTAGATGAGACTCCTAGGTGGAGTTCAGAGCTAGAATATTAAAATTTAACTTTTATTCAAAATTATTAAAATATATTACAAACACACAAAGACAAAAACTTTTAAAATTATCATCTGCTGTTGAGATTGTTTTCTTTATTAGGTGAATTCTCAATAGGACTAAGCTTGTAACAAGCTTAGTCCTATTGAGAATTCACCTAATAAAGAAAACAATCTCAACAGCAGATGATAATTTTAAAAGTTTTTGTCTTTGTGTGTTTGTAATATATTTTAATAATTTTGAATAAAAGTTAAATTTTAATATTCTAGCTCTGAACTCCACCTAGGAGTCTCATCTAAGTCAATATCCACAAAAATTCTATCTCAGGAATGTGAGTGCTAATCAGATGTACAGTTTTTGTCAGTATAATACTGATTTGTCCTAGTACGAAAATTAGACTGTTTGGCCCTAGATTTGGACCTGTCCTGAGGAAGGGCACAACCTTTTCCTCCCGTGATATCAGCAATAATCTCCTTCAAACCAGGCCCGAATAGGGTCTGCCCCTTGAAGGGAATGTTAAGTAGCTTAGATTTTAAAGTCACGTCAGCTGACCATGATTTAAGCCATAACGCTCTGCGCGCCTGTATAGCAAAACCAGAATTCTTAGCCGTTAGTTTATTCAAATGAACAATGGCATCAGAAATAAAATAATTGGCTAGCTTAAGTGCTCTTAGTTTGCCAAGTATGTCATCCAATGGATTCTCTACCTGTAAAGCCTCTTCCAGAGACTCAAACCAGTACGCCGCAGCAGCAGTGACAGGGGCAATGCATGCAATGGGCTGTAGGATAAAACCTTGTTGAATAAATATTTTCTTAAGGTAACCTTCTAATTTTTTATCCATTGGCTCTAAAAAAGCACAACTGTCCTCGACAGGGATAGTAGTACGCTTTGCTAGAGTAGAAACTGCTCCCTCCACCTTAGGGACTGTCTTCCATAAGTCCCGTGTGGTGGCGTCTATTGGAAAACATTTTTCTAAAAATAGGAGGGGAAGAGAACGGCACACCTGGTCTATCCCATTCCTTATTAATAATTTCTGTAAACCTTTTAGGTATTGGAAAAACATCAGTACACACCGGCACTGCAAAGCATTTATCCAGTCTACAAAATTTCTCTGGCACTGCAATGGTATCACAGTCATTCAGAGCAGCTAAAACCTCCCTAAGTAACACGCGGAGGTGTTCAAGCTTAAATTTAAATGTAGAAATATTAGAATCAGGTATCTTTCCTGAGTCATTAACATCACCCACTGACTGAAGCTCTCCTTCCTCAGCTTCTGCATATTGTGAGGCAGTATCTGACATGGTTTTTTAAAGCGTCAGTATGCTCTGCATTTTGTCTCACCCCAGAGCTATCGCGCTAACCTCCAAGTTCAGGTAGTCTGGCTAATACCGCTGACAGTGTATTATCCATGACTGCCGCCATGTCTTGTAAAGTAAACGCTATGGGCGCCCTAGATGTACTTGGCGCCATTTGAGCGTGAGTCCCTTGGGCGGGAGTCAAAGGGTCTGACACGTGGGGAGAGTTAGTCGGCATAACTTTCCCCTCGTCAGATTCCTCTGGTGATAATTTTTTTAAAAACAGAATATGATCTTTATTGCATAAAATGAAATCAGTACATTTGGTACACATTCTAAGAGGGGGTTCCACCATGGCTTTTAAACATAATGAACAAGGCGTTTCTTCTATGTCAGACATGTTTATACAGACTAGCAATGAGACTAGTAAGCTTGGAAAACACTTTAAATCAAGTTAACAAGCAAATATAAAAAACGGTACTGTGCCTTTAAGAGAAACAAATTTTGTCAGAATTTGAAAAACAGTGAAAAAATGCAGTAAATCAAACGAAATTTTTACAGTGTATGTAATAGGCTAGCAGAGCATTGCATCCACTTGCAAATGGATGATTAACCCCTTAGTTCAAAAAACGGATCAAAAAAACGAAATAGACGTTTTTTTTTTTTGTTTTTTTTTGTTTTTTTTGTTTGTTTTTTTTAACAGTCACAACCAACTGCCACAGCAAGCTGTGGTCCTACCTTCCCCAATAAACGACTTTGGAAAGCCTTTGAGCCCTTTAGAGATGTCCTATAGCATACAGGGGACTCCTGAGGGAAGCTGGATGTCACAGTTTGTAATTTTAACTGCACCAACTGTAACTTTTATACTATAACAGTGGAAAGCCTCAGTAAAACTGTTTCTAGTCAAAATTTAAGCCAGCTATGTGGAAAAAACTAGGCCCCAATAAAGTTTTATCACCAATGCATATATAAAAACGATTAAACATGCCAGCAAATGTTTATATTGCAATATCAGAAGGGTATTACCCCTGGGAGTAAGCATGATACCAGTCGTTATTAAATCACTGTATTCAGGCTTAACTTACATTAATCCGGTATCAGCAGCATTTTCTAGTGTTTTCCATCTCTAGAAAAAATTATAACTGCACATACCTGATAGCAGAATAAACTGCACGCCATTCTCTCGCTGAAGTTACCTCATCTGTGTAATCCCCTCAGACATATGTGAGAATAGCAATGGATCTTAGTTACAACCTGCTAAGATCATAGAAACCTCAGGCAGATTCTTCTTCTATTTACTGCCTGAGATAAAATAGCACAACTCCGGTACTATTTAAAAATAACAAACTTTTGATTGAAGAAAATAAACTAACTATATTTAACCACTCTCTCCTACAACATCCTAGCTTGTTGAGAGTTGCAAGAGAATGACTGGCTATGACAGTTAAGGGAGGAGCTATATTACAGCTCTGCTGTGGGTGTCCTCTTGCAACTTCCTGTTGGGAATGAGAATATCCCACAAGTAATGGATGATCCGTGGACTGGATACACTTAACAAGAGAAAAGTGAGCGGTACACCTGTACCTGCCTGACTCGTAATACCAGCGGGCATTAAAAAGCAGCGTTGGGACCTCTCAACGCTGCTTTTTAAGGCTAACGCCAAACTCGTAATCTAGGCAAATATGTTTAAAACAATTGCTAGTATATTTAATAAGGCATTATAGTATTACCTAGATGACAAACAAATCTTATACTAAAAACATTGCTATACCAATAATAACAATAAAAATAAAAATACACACAAACAAGCCACTGAATGTTAGTAGCATAATCAGGGATTTAGTAATACCCTTATGCCCAGAAATATCTTTTGTGTATACGTATACATCATATTCAATTTGGTCATATTAGTTTGGATAAGTGCTTCTAAGCTTCTATAGAAGTTTCTTCTATATCTAGTGTGAATTAGACAAATGAGATTCCATTAAAATGAAATAAGAATAAGATAGTCATATTTACAAACAGCTATATTTTCAAAACGAGCATCTCCCCATGTTAAAATATACTAGCAATTGTTTCAAACATATAGATACTATATACTTAACAACAACTGAAGTCAGTAAAAACATAGGCACGGACCATTTAAAGTGCAAAATCCATTGACCAATAAGGATTTGACTTGATGACGTGATGCATCCAATAAGAAGGCACGTTTTCCTAGATGGCGCCAGCACCCGGAAGAAGCTCCATGCTGCAATATATGAAGGAGTGAAACGAGCGACACGACTGGTCGGTGTTCAGCAGCTTTTTACCTACATGGGATCCCCCCATGTACAGGATCACCCCGGAAGGCAGCACGTAAACACAGCAGCGGAGTTAGGAGGAGCACTTGTGTAAAGGAGACAGGTACTATACATTATGACTGGTTTTGTTGGAGGACGCTTCAACTATAGTCATACCTGTTGATATGTATAATTAAGGCTCCTCTTTTCTATGCTAGCGTGTCTGGTAAAACCTTCAGTGTGGGGATGATGTCTGTCTTTCTTGGCTTTGTGGCACTTTTGGTACTGTGAACTATTCATAATTTTGGATTACCCATATACAGTCACACATATTTGCAATTGGAGAATCTGACTTTATTTTATTTGTTCTCTTTGGTGCACCTGACATTTCTCAAGCCGGTTTCATTTATGTGATACTAAGGGATCCCTAGCATGTGTGTTATTATATTAGTATACAAAAGTGTGTTTTGTATTTTTGGCAAACCAAGTCTCTCCTGACTCTTGCAAGCACACAGCTAGATTAAAAGCAAAATGGAAGAGTTATTTACAGCATTTGGCCCAGGAGCATGTCAAGGTCTCTTCCTCCCTGGGTCCCTAACTTAAAGCCACACAATCCATGTGTTTAACCAAACACCAAACAGATAACCTTTGTTATTTCCCCTAGACACATAGAAAACATGGAATGGACTGCACTCTCAAACCGGACAAGGAACACATCCCATGAGCCTGCAAACTCACAGCCCTGGGTGCTCATCAGCACTCACAGACAGCTGCACAGCTTTTAGGGACTCAATTGGTTAATACAAGGCAAGCCTGGGTGCAAAGCCCTTAGGGAAAAATTACAAAACAAAACTATTGACACTCTCTTGCAAGCATACAGCTAGAATAAAAACAAAATGGAAGAGATAGTTACAGCATTTTGCTAAATGGTGATAGCCACAGGACAATGTCAAGGTCTTTTCTTCCCTGGGTCTCTAACCTACAGCCACACAATTCATGCCTTCAATCAAACACGCTCATCAGCACTCACAGACAGCTGCAAAGCTTTCAGGGACTCAGGCAGCTAAATCCAGACAATGTGGTCAATCTATCAATCTCCGTACGGAGCTTGATGCCCCATGTTTTCAGTGAGTCGCTGCTCCATAACCTGTCCATCTGCTCTGAAGCAGCGGACAGAAATCAACCCAATCAAATACGATCGGGTTGATTGACACCCCTTGCTAGCGGCCGCGAATGTGCAGGGGGCGATATTGAACCAGCAGTTCACAAGAACTGATGGTGCAATGATAAATGCCAACAGCGTATGCTTTCTGCATTTATCAATGTGCAGCGGACATAATACGTTACATTGTATCATGTCCGTTCGCACTTTAGTAATTTTATCCCTGTCTCATCTCTGGGGACATGTGCCTGGTGGCACAAGAAACATGTCATATTTTACCTGTGGGTATGACTAACAATTAGATATCATGAATATATATAACATTTGTATACAATAAAATTTGATATATTAAATCCAGACAAGCCTGGGTGCAAAGACTATAGGAAAAATTACAAAACAAAATTATTAACACAACTCATAGAAAGTCTGGCAATCTCTTTTTTTTCCTACTGCTCCCAGCTAGTCTAGAGTGCATACTACAGGATCCAAAGAACCTGTCTGTCCTCAAACGCCACTAACAAGCAATGCAGCATGACTCTCTTTCTCAACCAACTGTATGAGAGCAAGGCTTTTCAATCTTCCAGGACAAGTACATTCAGCCTGATTTATCTTCCTCACTTATTAAAGGGACATTATACACTCATTTTTTCTTTGCATAAATGTTTTGTAGATGATCTATTTATATAGCCCATAAAGTTTTTTTTTAAATAAATGTATAATTTTGCTTATTTTTAAATAACATTGCTCTGATTTTCAGATTCCTAACCAAGCCCCAAATTTTTATGTGAATACCGTCAGCTACCTTCTCCAGCTTGCTCCTGTTTGTGTAAAGGGTCTTTTCATATGCAAAAGAAGGGGGAGGGGGGAGTGTCTTATTTGCCACTTGCAGTGGGCTTTCCAGCTACCTTTTCAACAGAGCCAAACTGACAGCTTCTAAGTAAGTTTTTAAACAGTTTTATACTGGATTTTTATATCAGTATCTGTGCATCTTATTCTTTATAGTAGTGTCTATTACATGCAGTTATATGAAAATGAGTGTTTACTGTCCCTTTAAGTAGCAGAGAGGAGAATAGGAACTGCTTCTTAAATGTGTAGTAGCAAGCTTGCTCATGCAAACCTGGAACTTTAGGTCTCAAAAACTGTGAATGCAGCTTTATACATTTTCAATACAGAGTAATTGAGACATGTAATTCCTATCGGTATTATATAGACATGTGCATTTGGGTGTTCAGTATATATACAGTGAGGAAAAAAAATATTTGATCCCCTGCTGACTTTGTACGTTTGCCCACTGACAAAGAAATGATAAGTCTATAATTTTAACGGTAGGTTTATCTGAACAGTGAGAGACAGAATAACAACAAAATCCAGAAAAACGCATTTCAAAAAAGTTATACATTGATTTGCAAAAAAGACTTGTAATCTAGCTGAATGTAAACTCAGGCATACAGTCCTATTGGCTGGTTATGAGTTTTCTATATAAATATTTGAGAAATTTGAGAGATCAGATTGTATAAGATTAATAAAATTTGTAATAGGTCCCTTTTAAAAAAGACCTAGTTCTATTGCAATCCAATCTATACATTTCAAGCAATTATTTCTTGACATTTCTTAAAATAATTGTTATTGTTTTTAGAGAATTGGATGCTTACTGTTTTATAAGCAATGACCTACTGTGTATAAATGGATCTTTTAAACTGTCTTTTAGTTTCCTGATCATATTAATATATATTTGTATAAAATTTCTACTATTTTATTGTTTTGTTCTAGTCCTTCCGAATTTCCATGCAAGATACATTTTTTTTTAAATCATTCCAATCCATTTGAGTACCTGCCAAAGCAATTTGAAAACCTGCTTAAATTACATACACAGCTTTTTTGAGTCATACATTTTTTTTCTATAATTAGGTAAATAAAGACATTTGTGGGAGAAAATGCAACTCAAGGCAATTTTATTAACATAAGAAGCACACAGATATTATGCACTTACTGAAGAAAATGTTCTATGAGTCCATATAACCATATCTGCCATCCAGATTCTTCACACAAATTACAAAAAAACATTTTCTACAATGTGAAGAACATTGGAATGTAAAATATTTACAGTAAATTATTTATGTATCTACATGTATTTATATGTATATATATATATATATATATATATATATATATATATATATATGTATGTACATAAACAAATAAATACATAAATGCACATGAACTGTATATACACATACAAATACACATTGCACCAATCATATTTGTATTGAAGAAGGCCCATAATGGGGTCAAAACGTTGGCATTCTATTTAATGTTGTAACGCATTTGAAAATACATTTTACATTATTATTTGATTCAGAAAAAAGTCCTGAGAGTGCCCTCCTTCATCAATACAGTTCTATTTTATCTCTATGAGGATAGCACCCAGGCGGTGAATGGTGATTACACCAAAGTGGAAGGAGTGCTGGGCCACCGGCTAAGTATGATATATATATATATATATATATATATATATATATATATATATATATATATATATATATATTAAAGTGGATGTAAAGTCACGGTCTCCTCTGTTCCTTATTTTGTTATTAGTTCAAAATAAAGGTTAGTTTAAGTCATCAATTTTTACAAATTTAAGTATATATCATAATCGAAGGATTTATAAAACGATTTTGCTTACTTTCTTCCTCCGCCCGCCATCTTGTCCCTCGTTTCGCATTTGATTGACATACCAGTATAACTAATAATAGATCATACCCTGTGGCGTCCAGCCCCTTTTTCTGATACGTCACGCGATCAAACTGCGCATGCGATCCCTAAGAATCATCATCATTGACAATCCGTGCTCGTCCACGTTTAGCGCATGCGCTATGCTTTAACTATTAAAAACGGAACAGTGCACACATGCGCATATTAAAAAGTGTTATAAAACGCAAGCGCAAATTGCATTGTCCTCGGGAGCGCGCTCCAGTCATACGTAAGAGAGCAGGAGTGAATGGTCTATAAGAAAAGGACTCTGAAAACCGGAAGTCAAGGATGGGAGGAGTTGCCATTGAAGACCTAGATAAGTTGTAATATAAAATATAATATCACAGGGGTGACTTCCGGTGGGCGGGCAAACCGACAGGTCGCACTAGAAGAGAGCTCCGTGCGACCCGTGAGTAATTGGGAGATTTCCCCCTACAACAGACCCTAAAGGCTCGCATCCTTGGCAGCATCACCCACAGATCACTGCCGGAACCTTAAGAGCCAGGAGCCGCAACATCGCTCCATCACCGGAGGAGACTTAGAAGCACGCCGCCAAGTAGCGGGCCGCGGCAGTCCTGTGAGCCGCAAAAAACACCGGAGCCGCAACACTAACACTCGGAGGATACCGAGAGAGGAGGGGAGGTAAGGACACACGGTGTGAGCAGGCGGGAACACAACATACAATAACACGCCAGAAAGGTGCGAAAAGAGGCACCATTTTGGGACACCTAACAGGTTAATACGCAGCAATCAGCCCCACGAGCGTCCCGCAATCCGGCACACACATGAATTACCCTGTCTCAATCATATAATAGACTCGGTTCCACCTCATGTGACAATACTACTAGAGACACTTGAAAACTTAAGGAAAAGCACTAAAGGGCATGGTTTGAGTAGTTGCAAAACCTCACACCCACACTCGATTCCGGCCTACTAGTGAACCAAACAATTGAGGAGTCACACACCTTAAGCTAAGACTGGCTACCAGCACTCCAATTACGAATTCTGTTCAGGGGAAAACAATAGACATGACACACTAGTCCAGAGCCAAATGTACCCCCCTCCCCGAGCACAGACCTCCAGACGCAGAATAGCAACTAGTCCTCCCAGTCTTATGAAAGAAGTTTAATTCTCCTACCATACTATAACTACAGCAGAGTCTTTGCTGTGAACAGCCTGTATGCAAAAATATTATACCCCATACAATAAAAAGACTGACAACATGGCAGGAAAGCAAAAGCACTCAGAGAGACGCCAAAGAACCCAAACAGAGACCCAAGACATGGCACAGTCGCTGCCAGAAACCTCCATAATCTTGGCACAAGACACACATCCTATTGTATCACAGTTGTCTGCGCTCTTTCTACCTAAAATTGAACAACTGCAGACAGGAATGGACAGCTTGTCCACAGACCTCAGGGCCTTTTCAACGCGCCTAACTACTGTGGAGCAGAAAACTCTCCAAAGGCAAAACAGAATGCTGCAAACCAAAGTAGATGACTTGGAGAACCGTTCAAGACGGAACAACCTTAGAATCGTTGGGGTGCCGGAATCCGTCCCCTCGGGGGGGCTTTAATGAACTTTGTAGAGACTGTTCTCCCAGGCATACTTAAACTCCCACCTACAAGCATACCTTGCATTGCAGAAAGAGCACACAGAGTAGGAACTCCCCAGCAGGAAGGTGCACCTAGACAGATAATGGTGCGCTACCTAAACTTCAAAGATAAAACGCTACTACTCAGAGCGTACAGACAAAAGACACCTATCGATTTTGAAGGGATAAAAATCTTTATCTTCCAGGACTACTCTGCAGATGTCTCGAAGAAAAGGAGAGAATTCACGCCTTACTGCAGAGACCTCATAGCTCAAGGTGAATCCATAGCACTTCTGTATCCAGCCAGATTGCGACTTCAAACGCCACAGGGCCCAAAGATATTTGAATCTCCGAAACATCTTCAGCTATTCCTAGATCAAGCCAAGAGGCGTACAGATCGAACACAGCAAGTCCAGCAAGATGAAGACGACGACACCTGAAGCAAGACAAGGCCAAGTGGGACTTAGAAACTTTCACTTAGGACTATTTAACCTACTAAGGCCGACTGGAGGGACATAATGCACTGAAAATGGTGCTAAATACTGCATATATATCCTTTTCAAGAATGGGGAGGGGGGGAGGGCTTTTGGGATTTTGTGAAGTTTGAAAGTTGGAAAGTTTACAAGTTTAGTTACTGTTTAAAATCAAAACGAGCCAGAATCAGCGGGTGTAAATCAATAATTGTAGACGGAAGTAAGATAATATATGTGTCTGTATATATCTACTGTACTAATTTGTTGTTTAACTTTGCAGAGAGCCGATCAGTAATAAAGCTACTATAGAACACCTTGATAGCTACACACACTCTCCCCTGGGCAGCTGGCGGTAAGTGAGAAAGACAGAACTAGTCTATTTTCCTCCTACCACACTCTTACATACTCATTACATACACTCTACAGGCTCCATCATGAAAGTGGTCTCTTGGAATGTTGGAGGCATTACGTCCCCCATCAAAAGAAAAACCATTCTAAAATATTTGAGAAACCAACTTACAGACATAGCAATACTGGAAGAAACCCACTTGACTAACGCAGAACATCAGAAACTAAAACAAGGGTGGGTGGGAGAAGTTATCCACACCACGTACGAAGGGAAAAGGGCCAGAGGGGTAGCTATCCTCTTTAGAAAAAATCTAGACTACACTATAGTAAAACATCTGACAGATCCCGAGGGTAGATATGTGTTAACAAAAATCGAACTCAAACATAAACACATTATCATAGGAGGGGTCTATGGCCCACACATTGATAAAAGGGACTTCTGGAGAACTTTTAGCACTGTCATAACAAAGTTTGCTGACTCTCCGATGATTCTGGGGGGAGATTATAATATAGCCCCTCAAACCCCAGCAGACAGATTCAGAGACCCTAATTCAGCAGCAAGACATAACACAACCTATAGAAACGCAAGGAGAGACTCCCTGACCTTGTCTAAATTCAAACACTCTTTGGCATTGACAGACATATGGCGAGATAAGCACCCAGAAGAAAGAAGCTACACTTGCACTACCCCAGCCAAAGACACCCTATCCAGAATAGATCTATTCCTAACAACACACTCCTTGGGACAACAGATTACCAACACTACCATAGATGTCGCGACCATATCAGACCATGCCCCCATTAGCCTTAAACTTAATCTTGCTCCAAAAAGAGAGGGACCCTGTAGGTGGTTCTTCCCGACGTACCTGTACGGGGACATAAATTTCAAGAGATTTCTCGCGTGAGAATGGAAAACTTATGTGACTCTGAACTCCATACACCGACATGACACCTTACTGCTCTGGGAGGCGGGAAAGGCAGTGATGAGGGGTCTTATATCCTCCTACACAATCAGCAGGTTAAAACGTCTAAAACAAAAAAAGTGAAAACCATTTGAGAAGGGTGATTAGCGCTAGGAATAAATACTTACGAAACCCAAATCCAACGACGAAACGACACTACACTGACGCAAAAGCACTTAGAGACCTGTCACTACACCAGAACACTGTCAGGGAGATGACAGCAGTTCAAGCAAAATTCTACAGACATGGAGATAAGACAGGAAAGCTCCTAGCTAGACTCACTAAGTTTGCTAAACCTAACAAGTATATAGGTGCCATTAAGGTAGGGAATGCTATCCACACTACCACACCGCAGATACAAGCTGCTTTCATGAGTTATTACAAATCCCTGTACAATGGGGAAACAATAGACACAACACAAAAAACATCCTTCTGGGAAACCATACGCAACCCCACCATCTCAGACGAACATCTAACTCTCCTTAAGCACCCATTTCAGAGACGGAAACAATGAAGGCGATAAACACTCTGCCTCTCGACAAGACCCCAGGTCCAGATGGACTACCAGGGGAATTTTACAAACTAGTGAAAGAGGAGGTGGTGACAACACTCACCACTCTCTTCAATAAAATCATGAAGGGAGAGGGAGAGATCTCTACCCGTTTCACAGAAGCTAACATCTGTGTGATCCCCAAGGAAGGCAGAGACAAATTACTTACCCAATCCTACCGCCCAATATCCCTGTTAAATCAGGATTACAAACTACTAACTAAAATCCTGGCGGATAGACTCGCGGTGGCCCTACCCTCGCTGATACACCAAGACCAGACAGGGTTTGTGAAGGGTAGATCCTCGGTGTTAAACATTCGTAAGCTCCAATTTATACTGACCCACTTTTGGAACCAAAGCAGAGAGGGTGGAGACGAGGACATGGAAGCTTGCGCTTTGCTTATAGACGCGGAAAAGGCCTTTGACATGGTCCTCTGGGACCATCTTTTTAGCACTCTAGATAGGTTCGGTATCAAAGGCCTTTTTGCAAACACAATTAAATCCCTGTACGCGAACCCCCATGCCTCAATCTTGATTAGCGGAACTCCCTCGCCCCCCTTCCGACTGGGTAGGGGAATAAGACAGGGATGTCCACTGTCACCCCTCCTTTTTGACATTGCCATTGAACCCCTAGCCATCAAGATTAGAGCAGAGTCGGAGGGACTGTGGGTGGGTAAAGTCCAGTGCCATCTGTCTCTCTTTGCAGATGACATGATCCTATACTTACAAAATCCAAAAACGAACATCCCCCACGTCATGCAAATTATACACCAGTTTAGCCGGATCTCTGGCTACAAAATAAACACCGACAAATCGGAGCTTGTTTGGCTGCTCCCGAGATCACCCTGCACCGCTCTACCATACAGTTTTAAACAAGTCACCCATTCCTTCAAATACTTGGGAATCAAACTATCCCGGAATCCCGGGGAGTGGTACCATCTTAACTATCGTCCCCTGGTAAAGGAACTCCAGGAGATGTTGCTCAGATGGGGTAGACTAACGGTAGCGCTACCTGGTAGGATAGCGCTCGTCAAGATGATCATATTCCCGAAACTCCTGTACTTGTTTCAGATGGTACCTTACAACATCCATAAAGCAGACCTACAGACACTCAACAAAGCAATGCTTTCTTTCATATGGACAGGGAAAAAACACAAAATAAATTCTTCTAGACTGATGGCAGAGGTTACCTCGGGGGGCTTAGCTGTCCCCAACCTTGAAGCATACTGCAAAGCAGCCCAAATTAAATATGTACTAGACTGGTTGACAAAGAAAAGACACTTCACCTTGCCAGAGCTTGAACAGCAGGTTACGGCTCCATGGTCCTTGCAGGCACTCCCACACATGGCACCGACACACACACTCAAGTTAGTTAAAAATTACCCACTTTTATTCCAACCCCTCCGTGCTTGGTGGAAACTATGCAAGAGATCTCTATTTAACCCTAACTACACGAAATACCTCCCTTTGAGAGGTAATCCAGGATTCCCAGCAGGGATTGATTCCCCAGTGTTTGCCACATGGGAGACCAGGGGGTTGACCTCCGTGTCCCAATTAATAAATGGGTTAGACATGAAGGTTAGACCTTTTCAAGAACTACAGACCCAATTCGACCTACCCCGCACACACCACTTTGCATATCTACAAGCGAGACACTACATTCACGACTTACTGCGACATACAGAACTTACTGACCAAAACTCAGACATAAACAGACTGCTACATAAGACAGTGCAGGGTGGTACGTCTATATCCCCAACTTACAAACTACACATGAAACCAACAAACGTAGCCACAGTCACACATATTAGTGACACATGGACAAACACCCTAGACACTGAAATTACAACAGACGTGGTACAGCGCAGCATACAATATGCAAGAGGAGCAACTTTATCAGCGACTGCTAGAGAATCACACACCAGACTGTTGCAAACAGCATACATACCACCCAAAATCTTCAAAAAATGGAGACCAGACGCAGATGGACATTGTAAGAAATGCAAAGCAGCAGATGCGGACTTGCCGCACTTGCTGTGGAATTGCCCTATGATACGGAAATTCTGGGGCATGATAGCATACTGGATAAAAACCATGTTCCACATTGAAGTGACGGTTTCCCCCAAACTGATAGTATTCTTAGAGGCCCCAGCTTTGACACCTAACTCCCTAAAAAAAGTGATCACAAACATTGTCCTACAAGCCAGGAAACTCATATTCAAAAATTGGTTGAGTCCAGGGACCCCTACACTATCACAACTTAAGACAAGTATGCACAAACAGGTTACATACGAAGCAGCAGACACCCTAAGGGACGTACAGTTGAGAACCAGACCCTTTATGAAAAAATGGGAACCTTACATACGCACTCTACAGATCACTATGCAAACACAGCTTTTATTCCCCCTCAGGAACACAGAAGTCTTATTAGAACAACACCTGAGAGGCAAATGGGATTTTTTATATGAAGAGAAACACGAAAGATGAGGTAGTGGACATCTGCTCACACATTATAAGGTCTGTCTTTTTGCTACTGCCCAGGGGAGAGAAAGAGACCTAACTATGGTATACTGTAAAGATCTCAACGTGATCAATGAAGGGATGAGATTGAGCTCGGTTCTGATTATTACTATTCTTATTTTGTTATTATTGAACATTGTATTATTTGAGAGAGTTGGGTAGGGGAGGGGGGAGGTAGGGGAAAGGAAGGAGAGAGAAAAAAGGAAAAGAGGGGCCTACCATGGACAATTGCAGCAAAAAGACTAACTCCCAAGACACAGATTGAAAACTCCTTTTGCTTTAAGAGAAAAGACTCTGGGCGCAACTACAGAGAAGCTGAATGTAAGAGCTGCACTTGCAGCAAAGCAACCCCAGTATCCCAATGGAAACATGCAATTGTAACATATTATTGGTTTTATATATTCTGTGACTTATGGGAGAGATATCTCCACATGGTAACCCTCGTTTGATAAATAAAAGTTTAAAAAAAAAAATATAATATCACAAGATGATTTTTATAAAAAAAAAACATAGCAGTTTACATTGCAACCATATTGTGAATCAGTACTGAGGATTAGAAAGCTTATAATTGACATTCACTTTAAAGAATCATGTGTGCACAAACACACCTACATGTGGGTTGCCATAACCCACATATAGGTACATTAAACTGTTTTCCTATCACCTTATACTCAGCAGCTTATGCACCAGGGTGCAAGTGATGTCTTAAAAAAGGATCGTGGAGAATGAGTTTGCACCCTAGTCCCATCACAACCACCATACTGCCTGACACTTGTGGCTTGAAGCCTGTTTTTATTTAACTGCAAGTAGCATTTTCTGAATTGTGTAGTCTAAGGAGTGGTTGAATGAGCATGCACACACAGGATTGTGTAGTCTAAGGAGTGGTTAAATGAGCATGCACACACAGAATTGTGTAGTCTAATGAGTAGTTAAATGATCATGCACACACAGAATTGTGTAGTCTAAGGAGTGGTTAAATGAGCATGCGCACACAGGATTGTGTAGTCTAAGGAGTGGTTAAATGATCATGCACACACAGAATTGTGTAGTCTAAGGAGTGGTTAAATGAGCATGCACACACAGAATTGTGTAGTCTAAGGAGTGGTTAAATGAGCATGCACACACAGAATTGTGTAGTCTAAGGAGTGGTTAAATGAGCATGCACACACATAATTGTGTAGTTCTTCTTCTTAGGATGGCATGAGTGCCACATGGAATCTATGGCTCTCAGGAAACTGGATATTCTATCTCACAAATAAATGAAGATGAAGATATAAGATGCCACCGGGATGGATGAAGACCTCGCCGCTTGAATGAAGACTTCTCGTCGTCTGGATATCCAGACTTCAGAAACCGTGCGTAGATCTTCTGGGGTTAGTGTTAGGTTTTTTGTAAAAATTTTTGGGTGGTTATTTTTTTACATTAGAGTTTGGGCAATTTGAAAAAGAGCTAAATGCCCTTGTAAGGGCAATGCAAAAGAGCTAAATGCCCTTTGAAGGGCAATGCCCATACAAATGCCCCTTTAGGGGCAATGGGTAGCTTAGGTTTATTTTTAGAGTTAGGTTTTTTATTTTGGGGGGTTGGTTGGGTGGTGGGTTTTACTGTTGGGTGGGACTTTGTATTTTTTTACAGGTAAAAGAGCTACCTACAAAAGGCCCTTTTAAAGGCTATTGGTAGTTTATTGTAGGCTAGGGGTTGTTTTTATTTTGGGGGGCTTTTTATTTTTATAGGGCTATTAGATTAGGTGTAATTGAAGAGGTGTAATTGTTTTTATTTTTGATAATTTTGTTTATTTATTTTTTTATCTTAGTGTTTTTTATTTTTAGTGATTTTAGTGTTTTTAGTGTTTTTCGTAGGATTTGGTTTTTTTGTTGTTGTAATTTAGATTTTTTAATTTTTTTCGGAGTGTTTTAAAATTGTAATTTATATATTTTAATTTGTAGTTTAATGGTAGGTTTATTTTTATTTCACAGGTAAGTTTTTATTTTTTTAAATAGTTATATTGTAATTTTAATTTAAAGTTAGGGGGATGTTAGGTTTAGGGGTTAATAGTTTAATTATAGTGTTTTGCAATGTGGGGGGCCGGCTGTTTAGGGGTTAATAGGTTTATTAACCCCTGTGGGAGGTCGGAGGTTTAGGGGTTAATAACTTTATTTAGTGGCGTGATGTCGGGGAGTCGCAGAATAGGGGTTAATATATTTAAATAGTGTTGGCGACGTGGGTGGGCAGCAGATTAGTGGTTAATAGGTTTATTTAATAGACGCAATGTGGGTGGGTGGCAGATTAGGGGTTAACAAGTTTAATATAGTGTTTGCGATGCAGGAGGGCGGTGGTTTAGGGGTTAATAGGTAGTTTATGGGTGTTAGTGTACTTTGTAACATTTAGTTATGAGTTTTGTGAAATATTTTTGTTACACAAAACTCATAACTACTGCTCTCAGATGGCGGTAGGGATCGTGTTGGTATAGGCTGTAACGCAAGCATTTTAGCCTCAGTCACCGCACAGCCTGTAATACCGGCGCTATGGAAATCCCACACAAAAATGTAATTTTTTGTATTTATTTTTTATTTTATTGAGGTTCAAAGCAAGGCATACATGGGACGAAAAACCAAACACAATAATGATGACATACAAGCTTCATATGGTACAAATCCATAAATAGACAGTATATTTCTGAGGGAAAATCTAGAGGTATAGTATGCAGGTAGAATGCCTAATATTTTTAAGTGCCTCCGAACTGATACAGGAGGCCACTCTTGCACCCCATTCATATACTTATAATAATATATGGGAGGCTATTTCTAATAAGGGAGACCACTTTTGGATCTCCAGACAAGAACCTCATTTTCTATGTTTGATAGGTTAGAATTGTCATTATGATAAATGCTGTCACCATTAGGTTTTAAAAGTATAAAGTAGGGGTAGATTGTAGGGGAACATGTTATAAACTTCATAAGCTAGTGGTACATCTATCAACATGATCTTGCAATCCCCATTTAACTGTCAATGGAGTTTCTTCAGTTCAAATAATGAGATCTAAACAGATAACCATAAAAGTCACAGGGTAACAGCTCATGAGTCATATCTTGGTATGCTGTATAGTGAAGATAAATATAACTCAAAGTGTAGCCATAGGCCCCTATTTATCAAGGTCTGGCGGACCTGATCCGACAGTGCGGATCAGGTCCGCCAGAGCGCGCTGAAAACAGCGAGCAATACGCTCACCATATTCAGCATTGCACCAGCAGCTCACAAGAGCTGCTGGTGCAACGCCGTCCCCTGCAGACTCGTGGCCAATGGGCCGCCAGCAGGGGGGTGTCAATCAACCCGATCGTACTCGATCGGGTTGATTTCCGGCGATGTCTGTCTGCCTGCTCAGAGCAGGCGGACAGGTTATGGAGCAGCGGTCTTTGTGACCGCTGCTTCATAACTGCTGTTTCTGGCGAGCCTGCAGGCTCGCCAGAAACACAGAGCATCAAGCTCCATTCAGAGCTTGATAGATAGGCCCCAAAGAGTACATAATACAAAATCAACAACAATAAGGACCGGTTGGCTGAATATAACTTGAGGACTAGAGAGCTTATTAAAGGGCTACTATAGAGCAACTCTCTTAAGCTAAGTATAATTGTAGCCCACTGTAGAGGTGATACTGTCCTCCAGTATGCTACCGACCCAACTGTGCCTCTGCATGTAGTAGTATGGCATTAGTTCTACTGAGGACAGAACCTTAGAGGTATAATTTTCAACCACCCCCATATTGAAGCTAATATGGTCAGAGTGTCCTGTCCTGCCTCGGCCACCGGCAGGGCAGCACCCCAAGCAATATACATAGTTAAGGAGGTCAATATGGGCAAGTTACATCCTAATGTCATATTAGAGAGCCTCAGATAGGGAAATGCCTATAGGTTACTGAATTCTACCTAGGGTTTCCAGCAGCGTGACAAGGAAATAAAAAATAAAACAAAACAATGTATACCTCTGTAGTGATAACACATTAGTCTGGTTGGTATCCATTTTTTAGTCTGTGTGATAAACAAAAATCAAAAGCTCACAAGAAACAAATCAAGGTAACATTAGAAATAGTGCATAAACTCCAAAAACAGTGTTGTGTGCAGGGAAAAAGAAAACTTAAGATTTGCAACCAGCCTGTGGCAAGAAAGACTGGGAAACACACTTAGCTAGAGTCACACTTAACCTATTCCATTTTTCAGCATATTAGTCCCAGGGTAAGGAATCGGAGCCTGAAAGTAAAGTCCATAGAACAGTAGTGTGGCAGCTCTTCCGATAAGCTAAGATGGCCCCAAAGTAGGCTGATCAATTACCTCAATTCCAGCAGGCAGCAATGACTCCTTTGACACATTGATGTTAACATATTGTTGGCTGGTAATAGTGCTCCAGATTCTCCCGCAAGCTTTTCCTGCCCTGTGTCGGACTCAGAAGAGTCTAAAGTGGAGTAAGTGCCAATATTGATTTAGATGTCTTCTTTCTGGGACACTAGTGATTCTGAATGTTCTTGCATCTCCTCTTCGCATGACAGACGATCTTTAAATTCAAGTACGCTCGGTTCAGTTAGTTGCACAACAAACAGTCCCCCCTCTATAGCGAGTGAAATCTGGCTCTTTATCTGGCCTTGTGGCTCCTCACTCTGGGATGAGCGTTCGCTTACGGCACTCCATGCTGAAGTAAAGGTGGTCATGAGACTCTGGAAATGCTGGTTAACCAGGTGCGTCATAGCATTCACTAAAGCCCTGTCATAATACTCCATTCTGTGGCTGTGTTAGATAGTCCCCTAATCTTCTGAATAGTGCAATAGATGGCAGGTTGTGAAATATTCAGTAAAGCACTCGCAGTGCTGCTTAACGACAGGGCCAAGGCGCCCTGCCGGGGGGTATAGTGATGGCCAAGTTCTCAAAACGGCTCCAGGCGCCGATGCCAGCAGCGATTCATATGTTTCTAGGCACCGTAGTTACCGCTTTCAGGATACAAAAGAAGTTCTGTTAAATAATTACATGGATGGCTCCACTGAAAAGTAGATTTTTAAGGCTATTAGAGAAAAGCTGTAGGATCATGCAGCAATGCAACTAATCATGGCTGCTGCCCGGAAGTTCCCCGGAGTGCAGGATTGACGTTGCGTTACAGGCTACAATGCTTGCAGTATAGCTTTACCCACATGACTCCCAATAGTGGGTTACTGCTTTTACGCTGAAATTTTTTCAGCGTTAAAAGCCACAACGCAAAACTCGTAATCTAGGTGTATGTTTGTTAAGTGAAAGCTGCATCTCTTGTTCCTCCTATGCAAATAAAGCAAATATACAGATGCACAGCTAGGACACTTATGAAATTATCATATGAAAGAGTGTGAATGGATTCGGTCTTGATGAAAACTACTCTGAGAAGGCAGCAGAGTGTACCAGACCCCTAAAGAGCTGCAGACTGTGTTTATGACTTATTTTGGAACTTGTATAATTTATCTTCTTTAAATAGTAACTTGTAACAAACAGTTCATAATTTTCCTGGCCTAGCTTGCGTCTTCTCCAGATTAAGGTGGAATACTGTTGTCACAAAATGTAACAAGTTGGAATCAATTGTTGAGAGACCCAACTCACCTTAAACTCTTACTGTGACACTGCAAATTAAACACACTAGACTAGAATGTAACCACAAATTTGTTAATCTAAATATTAAATGAAAACATACCTTTTGTAAAAGTTTAGTCTTGATATCCAGACAAAGACAAACTTGCATAGGTTTCTTTAATGTAAATCTCTCAAGACATCCAAGGTAAATAGGAGATTCAGGTAACAGCAGCAAAAGTATAAAGAGTATAGTCAAATACAAAAACTAAATGTCACTATGCTCTGTAAGGGAATAAGGGAACTCAGTCCAAAAACAAGCTAAAGTCAAATACCAAATCAGTTCAAATCCAGGGGTTAATACAGTAGCATAGTCAGGGAAAGCACAAGTCAAACCAGTATATCCAAACAACAAACTCCTGGATTAAAAGGTAAGAAGCTCAATACACAAGCAACATCCTGCTGCAAACAGAGACCTTATATAGACTACTACAATTAAGGCCTATTTGATCCTCTAGGCCTCCTTAAAGGTACCGCATGCCTTACTGCAGCAGGGACAGAAATCAATCTCTTATGACAAGACTTTTTTTCTTAAAAGTTATTAGCAACTACTTATGGATTTTTTGTGTGACAAATCTATGTTTATGTAATGACATTAACGATTTAACCCGTTTGGTCTTAATTCAGAATTCCATCTGATCAACTTTTGGTGCTAGATTCATTAAATTTTCATTAGAAATGCATTAGCCAGCATAAAGGGCAAATGTGTTTATTATTTTGCAAGGATTTGAGCTTATGTGTATCCAGTCCTCATATTTAATAATTTTTTAAAATAATTTACTAAGTTTAAAATATAGGACACTGTAAGTGATTAGAGATGGACATGGTACACAACAGCCTAGTACACACTGGATATGCATTATACTGTGTTATACCCTTTTTGTTCATGTGTAAACAATGTTTCATATTATACATATTTTTGGACAACAATTTGGCAATGTTGCATATCATACAATTTATATATGAGAGATATGAAACCAGTATGTCTAGGCGCAGGAGCCTATTAAGGTTTGGGAAGTGAATGGAAGTTTCAATCCAAATTACTCTAGTAGTAATAGTAATGTAGTTACTTACAGGTGTGTTGGTGAGGTAAACTAGTCACATGTTAAATTTTAGCCAATCGAATGGCGTCTTTAGGTTTATAAGGTATGATCGGTATGTGTAACCTATGCTACGAATACGGAGAAATGCTGAAACACAACAGCCGGTAACTTGTTGCCCACCTACACATGTTCTCCCTTGTTTTAGATGTAATTATGTTCCTATATTGGATTTTAAACTTGCATCAATAAAGAACATCCTTGATGATCAGCGGTGCTCCTGTCCTAACATTTGTCATCCATTATATATGGCTTTCTCAGTGAGAACGGGTCCAACGGAGGAAACAGGATATGTTTATCCTCACAGAGCCTGGAGTTACGCTATGGAGCCGGTGTATGCTGGACATGCACCCTGGTAGCGGGTAACCGTGTGTATCGTTTCTGGATGGAAGTTTTGCTCTAGTATGCATCGACGAGGGTCTGTGAGAGCCCGGTATAGACCACAGAAGTATCGGTGCAGTTTTTCTTGGGACCAGCATAGTGAGTTCTTTGCAAACTTTAAGTGAGGGCTGTGAATGCCCCGGTTTTAATACCGCAACAGTGGAATATACACAGCAGTACCGCTTACAGAAGGGGGGTGTCTACTATCCAAGCTCTACTAATTTATACAATTAAAACGAGACTTTGTTCTTTGAACATTTGTACATAGATGCATTTGTAGTCACAGTAGGTGCTGCGGATCTTTTCCTCTTTGTGTGCTATTTCACGCTGTGGGAATCACATCGATAACAGCCGCGAGCACTACTTTCAGAAACAAGTAAACCAGGCATTGTATATACAAATATGGATACAAACAAGGGAGAGACTTTGAACTTTTATTCACTCCTTACTTTAGAGGAGTTTTAAATAGAAAACCTGTTTGTTACGGATTAATCTAGATTCACACTTAGTAAACTATTCGAAGAAACTGAATACTTAATGATAAAGGAAAATCGCCTCAAATGTGACCTCTGGACAATGCAGAAATACCAAAACTTGGGCTTAATACCCAGGGGCATATAAATATAAAAAAATATATAAATACATTTCCCACATTCCCGGTTGAGGATGCTGATTTCATCAAGGCCTAGAATGAGGTGTTATCAGAATGTTCATTTAGATTGATAACAATCACCTAGATTACGAGTTTTGTGTTTGTGTTTTAACGCTGAAATTTTTTTAATTTGAGGGTTAAAACAGCACCGCAGCCATTACAAGTCTTGTCGGTATAGCTGTACCGCAACGTCAGTCTCGCACACGTAAAAATTACGTTTTTTCATGGGACTTCAAGAGCGCTGCCATTACGAGTTTTGCGGTGAGGCTAAAAAAACCTGCGTTCCAGTCTATACCGACAAGATCCGTTCCACAATCTAAAAGCAGTAGTTAAAAGTTTTACGCTACAAAACTGTAACATAAAACTCATAACTAAACTGCTACAAAGTAAACTAACACCCATACTACCTATTAACCCCAAAGCCCTCCCGCATCGCAAATACTATATTAAAGTTATTAACCCCTAATCTGCCGCTCCCGACTTCGCTGACACTTAAAAAAATTATTAACCCCTATTCCGCCGCTCTCGACATTGTCGCCACTATAATAAAGTTATTAACCCCTAACCTGCCGACCTCCTGCATTGCAAACACTATTTAAATATTATTAACTCCTAATCTGCCGTCCGCCCACATCGCCCCCACTATACTTAAGTTATTAAGTCCTACACCGCTGCTACTATAATAAACCTAATAACCCCTAAACCACAAGCCCCCCACAACGAAATATACTAAAGTAAACTATTAACCCCTAATTTGAAAGCCCCCCACATCGCAATAAACTAAATTAAACTAGTAGCCCCTAAACCTAAATTAAATTAAAACTTACCTGTCAAATAAAAAAAAACTATGTTTAAACTAACAATTAAACTAATATAATTATTAAACTAAAATTAAACTAACTACCAATTAAATAAAACTAAACTACACATTAAAACAATCCTAACACTACAATCCTAACACTAATTACAAACTATCTAATTACAAAAAATAAAAAAGACTTAATTACAAAAAAATAACAAACACTAAATTACGAAAAATAACAAACAAAATTATCAAAAATAAAAAAGAATTCAACCATCTTCCTAAAGTGCACAAGACACTGGGGAATGTTGACGGTAGGCCCATCATAAGTGGGATTGGGTCTATTTTGGAGCCACTCTCACAGTGGCTGGATCTAATTCTCCAGCCTCTTGTGGGTAATCTAATGAGTTATTTTAGGGACACGAAACAGTTACTCAGTGAAATGGAATCACTTACTTGGGAGGAAAGATATGGTTGGTTGACAATAGACGTAAAATATTTGTATTCGTCTATACCCCATGATCGAGAATTGGAGGCCATAGACTTTTTTTCTAAAGAGAGTACCAGAGTACAATAGGGATTTCAGGGTGTTTACACTTAGAGTTACAACATTTTTGTTGACCCACAATTTCTCTCATTCGAGGGGTCTTCTATCTCCAAAGATTTTGGGACAGCGAAGGGGGCTAAATTTGCCCTGTCCTATGCCAATCTGTATATGGGTTGGTTGGAACTCTCCCACATTTTTGGAGACAGGAATAGTTTGAGATCTGATATTCTTTACTTCCATCGTTACATAGACGACTTACTAAAAGTGTGGAAAGGGGACCAAAAGAAGGCAAGTTACTTTGTTGATATACTTTATATCAACTCAGTGGGCCTTCAATTCACACATGAGTATGGAGGGACTAGAATCAATTTTCTAAATGTCATCCTGAAAAGCACCAAAGAAGGGAGAGTGGAAGTTGTTATATAGAAAACTAATTACAAGGAATACGTTCCTTCAGCAGGGTTTTCAATTCAGTGTTAAAGGGACAGTTTACCAGGCTGAGGACGAACTGTACGAGAGATAATGTCTATGAGACCCATGCAGAGGTGTTATCACGCAGGTTTCAGAGTAGAGGATATGGTAAAAGAAACATAAACAAAACATGCAGAGAAGTTGCGTCTCTGGATAGGTCGACACTTTTGACTGAGAAGAAAGTGACTAGGAATTCTGACATTAAGGGGGTAACTTTTATTACCCAGTACAGAAGGCAGTATCATCAACCCACACAATTAAAACCATTGACGGTGCAACAGAGTTCTTGGCTCAGATTCAAAGGAGTATACAGATGTAGCTACTCTAATTGCACTGCTTGTGGGTTTTTGGAAGTGGGAGATGAATTTAAGAGCATCACGACAAGTGAAGTTTTTAAACATAAAGCTTGCTATTACTGTAGGTGCTCCTATGCTGTATACCTTCTAAATTGTAACCTTTGTGAAATTCAGTACATAGGCCTCACAACTAGGAAGGTGAGGTCTAGAGTAAGAGAGTACCTCTGCTATATAAAACAGGGGGAACTGTCAACATCTCTAGTTCAGCACTTCAGGGCCAAACATAATAAGGAGACAAATTCTCTTACATGGTCTATAATAGAGGTGGTAAGTACTGATAATAGAGGAGGGGACAGGGATACCCTCTTGGCCAAACGGGAGGTTTTCTGGATTCACAGATTGAAAACTGGGATCGCGTTTGGTCTTAATTCAGAATTCGATCTGATAAACTTTTGGTGCTAGACTCATTACATTTTCATTAGAAATGGATTAGCCAGCATAAAGGGCATATGTGTTTATTATTTTTCTAAGAATTTATGCTTATGTGTATCCAGTCCTCATATTTAAAAATAATGTTTCATATTATTCATTTCATATTATACATATTTTTTTACAACAATTTGGCAATGTTTCATATTATAAAATGTATATATGAGAGATATGAAACCTGTATGTCTAGTCACAGGAGCCTATTTAGGTTTGGGAAGTGAATGGAATTTTTAATCCAAATTACTCTAGTAGTAATAGTATGTATAGTTACTTAAAGGTGTGCTAGTGAGGTAAACTAGTATGGTGTTTTTAGGTTTATAAGGTATGATATGTATGTGTAACCTATGCTACGAATACAGCGAAATGCTGAAACGCGTCAGCAGGTAACTTGTTGCCCACCTATACATGTTCTCCCTTGTTTTTGATGTAATTATGTTCCTATATTGGATTTTAAACTTACATCAATAAAGAATATCCTTGATGATCAGCGGTGCTCCTGTCCTAACATTTGTCAGCCACTATCTATGGATTTCTCAGTGAGAACGGGTCCAACGGAGGAAACAGGATACGTTTATCCTCACAGAGCCTGGAGTTACGCTGTGGAGCAGGTGTATGCTGGACACGCCCCCTGGTAGCAGGTAACCGTGTGTATCGTTTCTGGAAGGTAGTTTTGCTGTAGTCTGCATCGACGTGAGTCTGTGAGAGTCCGGTATAGGCCACAGAAGTATCGGTGCAGTTTTCCTTGGGACCAGCATAGTGAGTTCTTCGCAAACTGTAAGTGAGGGCTGTGAATGCCCCGGTTTTTATAACGCAACAGTGGACTATACACAGCAGTACCATTTACGGAAGGGGGGTGTCTACTATCCAAGCTTCATGAGCTTATTTGTTTGTGCACATTGTTTCACTCTGCTCTACTAATTTATACAATTGGAGCAAGACTTTGTTCTTTGAACATTTGTACATAAATGCATTTGTAGTGTCACAGTAGGTATTGCGGATATTTTCCTCTTTGTGTATTAACTATTTAACACTTACTTACTTGGCATAGTGCACCTTGCAAGTGTGCAAAAAAACATAAAAATACAAAATCGTGCACTGGACCCTCTGAAGATATAATCAGTTGGAGAATGTCCTTGATTCTTCAATTATTCTCAAAGAGAAAAAGAAGAAACTTCCATGGTGTATTACTGTGGATATTAGGTACTATAAAGGTTGAATAGGTTGAGAAATAATGGGAAAAAATAATACCAATCCCATAGGGGGCGCTTCCTAATAACCAAATCTAAAAATCAATAGAACCCAAAAAAGAGAATCTGGTACAAGATACATAAATACGAGCTATAGCAAGGACTCAAAAAGTTGATAATACAAGCAAGATAAAAACAAGATACTAGAAAGTGAAATGTATAATATGTGATCTAAGATAAAAATAGAAAGTCCTTTAGATCCAATGGAAGGCAGCACTCTGTCAAAAGGATGGTCAATCCCTGGTGATGAATCTAGGAAAAAGGAGACACAGAGGCACCAATATGGCCTAGTAACATCTGCACAATTAGAGAACAGTGATGTGATATATACTCACAAAGATAGAGCACCCAGAGGTGCAAGTGGCGCAGGCTGGAACAATTAGCAGTGGTCCAGCTCACTGTGTGCCCACAACGAAAGCCAGCAGACGGCAACCAGATTCCTATTCCTGTTAGTGACATAAAACAAAATTCATAGCCCAGTACAGTTTTGATATAGAAAATTGGTCATTACTGGTCAAACTTACACAAAGCAGGCACCTCCAGGTGCAATCAAAGCAGACTGAGACCCTTCAGTCGCCTAGCAGACCGTACTTAGGTGTAGACAGTGACCGTTCACCGGCCACACACTATATGTCCAAAAAGAGAATAAAAGGAATAATCCAAAGTAGAAGTAGCAAGTGTATCAAAAAGCGTATATTTATTTATAAAACAAAGCGGCACGTTTCTCAGCCTCCAAAAGGGCTGTTTCTTCAGGCTATTCCTCAGGGAATTCCATTTATTTGTAGTACAAACTAAAACATCACAGTCACAGTGCCACAATGTATCACTCTCCGATGCTACACTGCGCTAATGTGTCAGTCCTGGTGCTTGTAATGCACCTACTCTCTGTTAATGTTGTGGGCAGTGATACCGTATAGAGTGAACCCCTCCTAGTGATGCACTGACCGATGTGACTGTGGATCTGACATGCGATTTACCTTGCAGCTTTTTCAAGGGCCATTGACACCCCAACAACGCTGATTAACCGAGACTTAAAGGAACACTGTAAAAGTTGTTTCCCCCAACTGTATTTCCAATGGCTTGTTATTCCAGCTGCACTGCAATGAGCAAAGCCAGCAAAGTAGTCATGGCTCTTAAATTAGAAAAGACTAAAACAGTGTGTGACTAGGAGTTTTTGTATGGACTAAAATTTAAAAACTCTGCAAAAAGCACTATGTGCTGCAGTTTGGAATTGGCTGTTATATGTTTTTCCCTTTTTGTATTTAAAAAAAAACATAATTTATGCTTACCTGATAAATTCCTTTCTTCTGTTGTGTGATCAGTCCACGGGTCATCATTACTTCTGGGATATAACTCCTCCCCAACAGGAAATGCAAGAGGATTCACCCAGCAGAGCTGCATATAGCTCCTCCCCTCTACGTCAGTCCCAGTCATTCGACCAAGAATCAACGAGAAAGGAGTAACCAAGGGTGAAGTGGTGACTGGAGTATAATTTAAAAGATATTTACCTGCCTTAAAACAGGGCGGGCCGTGGACTGATCACACAACAGAAGAAAGGAATTTATCAGGTAAGCATAAATTATGTTTTCTTCTGTTATGTGTGATCAGTCCACGGGTCATCATTACTTCTGGGATACCAATACCAAAGCAAAAGTACACGGATGACGGGAGGGATAGGCAGGCTCATTACACAGAAGGAACCACTGCCTGAAGAACCTTTCTCCCAAAAATAGCCTCCGAAGAAGCAAAAGTGTCAAATTTGTAAAATTTGGAAAAAGTATGAAGCGAAGACCAAGTTGCAGCCTTGCAAATCTGTTCAACAGAGGCCTCATTCTTAAAGGCCCAAGTGGAAGCCACAGCTCTAGTGGAGTGAGCTGTAATTCTTTCAGGAGGCTGCTGTCCAGCAGTCTCATAGGCTAAACGTATTATGCTACGAAGCCAAAAAGAGAGAGAGGTAGCAGAAGCTTTTTGACCTCTCCTCTGTCCAGAATAAACGACAAACAGGGAAGAAGTTTGGCGAAAATCTTTAGTTGCCTGCAAGTAGAACTTGAGGGCACAAACTACATCCAGATTGTGTAGAAGACGTTCCTTCTTTGAAGAAGACTTTGGACACAAGGATGGAACAACAATCTCTTGATTGATATTCCTGTTAGTGACTACCTTAGGTAAGAACCCAGGTTTAGTACGCAGAACTACCTTGTCTGAGTGAAAAATCAGATAAGGAGAATCACAATGTAAGGCTGATAACTCAGAGACTCTTCGAGCCGAGGAAATAGCCATTAAAAACAGAACTTTCCAAGATAACAATTTTATATCAATGGAATGAAGGGGTTCAAACGGAACACCCTGTAAAACTTTAAGAACTAAGTTTAAACTCCATGGCGGAGCAACAGCTTTAAACACAGGCTTGATCCTAGCTAAAGCCTGACAAAAAGCCTGGACGTCTGGATTTTCTGACAGACGCCTGTGTAACAAGATGGACAGAGCTGAAATCTGTCCCTTTAATGAACTAGCTGATAGACCCTTCTCTAAACCTTCTTGAAGAAAGGACAATATCCTAGCGATCCTAACCTTACTCCAGGAGTAACCTTTGGATTCGCACCAGTATAGGTATTTACGCCATATTTTATGGTAAATCCTTCTGGTAACAGGCTTCCTAGCCTGTATCAGGGTATCAATAACCGACTCAGAAAAACCACGTTTTGATAAAATCAAGCGTTCAATTTCCAAGCAGTCAGCTTCAGAGAAGTTAGATTTTGATGTTTGAATGGACCCTGTATCAGAAGGTCCTGTCTTAGAGGTAGAGACCAAGGCGGACAGGATGACATGTCCACTAGATCTGCATACCAAGTCCTGCGTGGCCATGCAGGCGCTATTAGAATCACTGATGCTCTCTCCTGTTTGATTTTGGCAATCAATCGAGGAAGCAGCGGGAAGGGTGGAAACACATAAGCCATCCCGAAGTTCCAAGGTGCTGTCAAAGCATCTATCAGAACCGCTCCCGGATCCCTGGATCTGGACCCGTAGTGAGGAAGTTTGGCGTTCTGGCGAGACGCCATGAGATCTATCTCTGGTTTGCCCCAACGTCGAAGTATTTGGGCAAAGACCTCCGGATGAAAAGTCTGGCGACTCAAAAAATCCGCCTCCCAGTTCTCCACTCCCGGGATGTGGATTGCTGACAGGTGGCAAGAGTGAGACTCTGCCCAGCGAATTATCTTTGATACTTCCATCATTGCTAGGGAGCTTCTTGTCCCTCCCTGATGGTTGATGTAAGCTACAGTCGTGATGTTGTCCGACTGAAACCTGATGAACCCCCGAGTTGTTAATTGGGGCCAAGCCAGAAGGGCATTGAGAACTGCTCTCAATTCCAGAATGTTTATTGGAAGGAGACTCTCCTCCTGATTCCATAGTCCCTGAGCCTTCAGAGAATTCCAGACAGCGCCCCAACCTAGTAGGCTGGCGTCTGTTGTTACAATTGTCCAGTCTGGCCTGCTGAATGGCATCCCCCTGGACAGGTGTGGCCGATAAAGCCACCATAGAAGAGAATTTCTGGTCTCTTGATTCAGATTCAGAGTAGGGGACAAATCTGAGTAATCCCCATTCCACTGACTTAGCATGCACAATTGCAGCGGTCTGAGGTGTAGGCGTGCAAAAGGTACTATGTCCATTGCCGCTACCATTAAGCCGATCACCTCCATGCATTGAGCTACTGACGGGTGTTGAATGGAATGAAGGACACGGCATGCATTTTGAAGCTTTGTTAACCTGTCTTCTGTCAGGTAAATCTTCATTTCTACAGAATCTATAAGAGTCCCCAAGAATGGAACTCTTGTGAGAGGAAAAAGAGAACTCTTCTTTTCGTTCACTTTCCATCCATGCGACCTTAGAAATGCCAGAACTAACTCTGTATGAGACTTGGCAGTTTGAAAGCTTGAAGCTTGTATTAGAATGTCGTCTAGGTACGGAGCTACCGAAATCCCTCGCGGTCTTAGTACCGCCAGAAGGGCACCCAGAACCTTTGTGAAGATTCTTGGAGCCGTAGCCAATCCGAATGGAAGAGCTACAAACTGGTAGTGCCTGTCTAAGAAGGCAAACCTTAGATACCGGTGATGATCTTTGTGAATCGGTATGTGAAGGTAAGCATCTTTTAAATCCACTGTGGTCATGTACTGACCCTCTTGGATCATGGGTAAGATTGTCCGAATAGTTTCCATTTTGAACGATGGGACTCTTAGAAATTTGTTTAGAATCTTTAAATCTAAGATTGGCCTGAAAGTTCCCTCTTTTTTGGGAACCACAAACAGGTTTGAGTAGAACCCTTGTCCTTGTTCCGACCGCGGAACCGGATGGATCACTCCCATTAATAACAGATCTTGTACACAGCGTAGAAACGCTTCTTTCTTTATCAGGTTTGTTGACAACCTTGACAGATGAAATCTCCCTCTTGGGGGAGATAATTTGAAGTCTAGAAGGTATCCCTGAGATATGATCTCTAGCGCCCAGGGATCCTGAACATCTCTTGCCCAGGCCTGGGCGAAGAGAGAAAGTCTGCCCCCCACTAGATCCGGTCCCGGATCGGGGGCTCTCGGTTCATGCTGTCTTTGGGGCAGCAGCAGGTTTCCTGGCCTGCTTGCTCTTGTTCCAGGACTGGTTAGGCTTCCAGCCTTGCCTGTAACGAGCGACAGCTCCCTCCTGTTTTGGTGCAGTGGAGGTTGATGCTGCTCCTGTTTTGAAATTCCGAAAGGGACGAAAATTAGACTGTCTAGCCTTAGCTTTGGCTTTGTCTTGAGGTAGGGCGTGGCCCTTACCTCCTGTAATGTCAGCGATAATTTCTTTCAAACCGGGCCCAAATAAAGACTGCCCCTTGAAAGGTATATTAAGTAATTTGGACTTAGAAGTAACATCAGCTGACCAGGATTTTAGCCACAGCGCCCTACGTGCCTGTATGGCGAATCCTGAGTTCTTAGCCGTAAGTTTGTTAAATGTACTACGGCCTCCGAAATGAATGAATTAGCTAGTTTAAGGACTCTAAGCCTGTCCGTAATGTCGTCTAGCGTAGATGAACTAAGGTTCTCTTCCAGAGACTCAATCCAAAATGCTGCCGCAGCCGTAATCGGCGCGATACATGCAAGGGGTTGCAATATAAAACCTTGTTGAACAAACATTTTCTTAAGGTAACCCTCTAATTTTTTATCCATTGGATCTGAAAAAGCACAGCTATCCTCCACCGGGATAGTGGTACGCTTAGCTAAAGTAGAAACTGCTCCCTCCACCTTAGGGACCGTTTGCCATAAGTCCCGAGTGGTGGTGTCTATTGGAAACATCTTTCTAAATATTGGAGGGGGTGAGAACGGCACACCGGGTCTATCCCACTCCTTAGTAACAATTTCAGTTAGTCTCTTAGGTATAGGAAACACGTCAGTACTCGCCGGTACCGCAAAGTATTTATCCAACCTACACAGTTTCTCTGGTATTGCAACGGTGTTACAATCATTGAGAGCTGCTAAGACCTCCCCTAGTAATACACGGAGGTTCTCCAATTTAAATTTAAAATTTGAAATATCTGAATCCAATCTGTTTGGATCAGAACCGTCACCTACAGAATGAAGCTCTCCGTCCTCATGCTCTGCAAGCTGTGACGCAGTATCAGACATGGCCCTAGTATTGTCAGCGCACTCTGTTCTCACCCCAGAGTGATCACGCTTGCCTCTTAGTTCTGGTAATTTAGACAAAACTTCAGTCATAACAGTAGCCATATCTTGTAATGTTATCTGTAATGGCCGCCCAGATGTACTAGGCGCCATAATATCACGCACCTCCCGGGCGGGAGATGCAGGTACTGCCGCGTGAGGCGAGTTAGTCGGCATAACTCTCCCCTCGCTGTTTGGTGAAATTTGTTCAAATTGTACAGATTGACTTTTATTTAAAGTAGCATCAATACAGTTAGTACATAAATTTCTATTGGGCTCCACCTTGGCATTGGAACAAATGACACAGATATCTTCCTCTGAGTCAGACATGTTTAACACACTAGCAATAAACTTGCAACTTGGTTATAATCTTTTTTAGCAAAAACGTACTGTGCCTCAAAGAGGTACTAAACGATTAAATGATTAAATGACAGTTGAAATAATGAACTGAAAAACAGTTATAGCATCAAACTTTAAAACAACACAACTTTTAGCAAAGGTTTGTTCCCATTAGAAAAATAACAATAATTAAATTTGACATAAAAATTACAGAGCAACGTTTTTATTCACAGTCAATATAAAATTCTCACAGCTCTGCTGAGAGAATCTACCTCCCTCTAAAGAAGTTTGAAGACCCCTGAGATCTGTCAGAGATGAACCGGATCATGCAGGAAATATAAGAGTAACTGACTGGAATTTTTTGATGCGTAGCAAAGAGCGCCAAAAAACGGCCCCTCCCCCTCACACACAGCAGTGAAGAGAAACGAAACTGTCATAATTAAAACCAAACAACTGCCAAGTGGAAAATAATGCCCAAATATTTATTCACTCAGTACCTCAGAAATGTAAACGATTCTACATTCCAGCAAAAACGTTTAACATGATAAATACTTATTAAAAGGATTAGTGACTTTTAACAGAGTAGTTCCGGTGAAATACCATCCCCAGAATACTGAAGTGTATACATACATGACATTATAACGGTATGGCAGGATTTTCTCATCAATTCCATTCAGAAAATAAAAACTGCTACATACCTCAATGCAGATTCATCTGCCCGCTGTCCCCTGATCTGAAGCTTTTACCTCCCTCAGATGGCCGAGAACAGCAATATGATCTTAACTACTCCGGTTAAAATCATAGTAAAAAACTCTGGTAGATTCTTCCTCAAACTCTGCCAGAGAAGTAATAACACGCTCCGGTGCTATTGTAAAATAACAAACTTTTGATTGAAGTCATAAAAACTAAGTATAATCACCATAGTCCTCTCACACATCCTATCTAGTCGTTGGGTGCAAGAGAATGACTGGGACTGACGTAGAGGGGAGGAGCTATATGCAGCTCTGCTGGGTGAATCCTCTTGCATTTCCTGTTGGGGAGGAGTTATATCCCAGAAGTAATGATGACCCGTGGACTGATCACACATAACAGAAGAAATAACATTGTTTGAAATTTTAAAAAAAAAGTTTGTCATATCCGCAAAAAGCAAAGAAAATTCTTACGTGCTACAGGCACACAATAAAACCATAATATAACAAAAAGTGCACATTCTGTGCAGATGATGTAACAAAAAGCGTACATTCTGTACAGATGATGTCAAGACATCAGCAACAATTGATGTGTTCCCATTATACACTACAAAACTCAACAGAGTCCATTTTACATTTGTTATTGTCTATATATTTTTGTTTTCAGCCACCACAGCTTCTAATTTCACATGTATTCTCACATTTTAAGATACAGTAGTTTAAAGCATTTCGTGTTCTTATGAGTAATGTAACAACTCTGATTATCACTTATTTTGGATGAATGTGCTAGCTTTTTAATATCATAAAAAGGCAAGAACAAGCATTGAAGAAAGAGCAACAGAAGAACATAAATACTAAATGCAAAGAGTTTTCCAATAATACATAATCAGGCCAGGAGAGAACAACAACTCTTTGTATTTAGGATGTCATGTGTGTAGCACTTAAAAAGAAATGCTATACAAAGTATCCTGAACATAGGTGAACTAATGTAATTCAATAAAATATCTGAATAAAGTGCTTGATTACAAGTGGAACAGAGGGTGCTATTGCTTTTGTGCAACCAAAACAACATAATGCGATTGAAAGATTTTTAACACACACCCTATACGTTTAGGGCCAGATAACGAGTGGAGTGCAACATTGCACTTTCGCAAACGCGATTTTTGTGCTCTACTCATAATTCCAGCACACGCAATTGTGGGCTGGTATTTTAAGTGACTGGTAATTCGAACGTGACCTCGCGTTAGCATTGCATGGAAGCCCTGTACTCAATAGAGCCTGCTTCCATAGGCTCCAATGGGAGCCTCGTTATTATGCCATGAGACACAGCATTAGAACTAGCGCAGCGAAAGGGGGCAAGTCGCGCAGCGATGGGCAGCAAATATGAATATATATGTTTATGATTATATATATTTATGTGTTAATATGTGTATATACACATAAATATAGATGTATATAATCATATACATATATATTTACAGGGAACGGACAGTTTTCATAGACCGCAATGTAAAGGCACTTTTCAACCAACACCCGCCAACTTTAACCCCAAAAAACTGCTTTTTCAGGGGGTTTTTTTTTACATTTTTATTTTAAATTTGTTATTTATTGAATAACCATGATGGTTTTTTTTGTTTTTTTTTTTTAATATTTTTTATTTGAGGATTGAAATAAGGCATAACAGTAATGGAAAATAAATATCATATTGTATGACATTTTTACACAGAGTATATTCCTAAAAGTAAAATTCACAGGTATAGTAAATACATCGAGTGCCTACTGTTTTTTTCCCTCCTGAGTGGCACATGAGGTCACTTTTGGACTCCATAAATATATATATTAAAATTATAGGAATATTTTACCAACAAAAAAGACAATTTTTGGGTCTTAAATGATATCCTCATTTTATATCTTTAACAAAAACTGTAATAACAAAGTGCATATATATTAGTAACAACATAAGATATTTCACATTGCCGTTATATGGGGTTGTATATTATATAGTGAAAAAACAAGAAAATTGACATACATACCTAGGATATTTTAATGTGGGAGAAAGTACAAAGGAGGGTATGAGTCACAACCCAGGATATTTTAAGAACTGAATGGGAGCCTAATTTAGCTTAGTAATAACTCAAAGGGTCTGTTTTTAAGATGTAGGGGTAACAAAACAAATTTAGAGTGTGACCTCTTTGTAGTTACTCGACAAATGCTATATAGCACTGGGGGATAATATTGAGTGCCTATGAATTTGCTCTCATATATATCTGACCACCTTAAGAATGAGATATAACATGGTATATAGGCTAAAATACTCCTCCAATGTAGCAGGTATGAAATAAGCTGTATAACAATTATTAAACTCAGCAATAGAACTAAACAAGCAATTATGTATATTCCAATTAGTAAAAGGTGATAGTTAAGAAGGTGAAGATCATAAGAGCTCCGTGAAGTGGAATACGCAATTACCCTGCTCCGATTTTATCAGAGAACAGTAGTTCACACACACTTTTCTATCTAACAGCTGGTGTCTCATAGCTAGTTAATAGGGGGGTCAAAGAGCACATAAGCTAATATGTGAGCCCAAAAGACAGGTAGTGATACTGAAAAGGCTACTTATAGTGGTTTAACAGCATGCTGACACATGTCCTCTACAAACCATGCTGGAAAACTCTCAGCCTACTCCTGAGCACTGAGGTAGGCAAGTGTGTCACAGAAGGTTATGCAGCCATATCACAAACTAGAGCAAAATATATACCGCAGTGTCTAAACAGATAATGTCCCCATACCTCATTTATATTAATCATATCGGCAAGGTAAAGAGTTCCCGCAGAGGGAATAATTATGCAAGAGAACAGTCTCACTGTTCATTTGTAAACAGCCTGAAAGATGTTGTAGTATATCACTATTGTAAGAGCTGAATCTCATACAATATACATAGGATTAGTTCAGCCGACTCCTGCTTTGACTACTCTGACAACATACCCATGCTCTGTCCGTGGTGGCAGATGGAACATCACAAGCTGCTGCCTATCTGGGCTCTGCTGCATATCTGGGCTCTGCATGTAGAAAAATACCCTGTTCTGGTTCGTAGGTACCTTGAAGTATCGCATAGAGCTGCACATGCAAAGTGTAAGAGCCGATCAGTCCCTCTACTCGCAGACTGGACAAAGTGAGGACCTGCTAGACTTGACTGCCGCTTCTCAGACGTGCCTCTCCTATCGATCTGGGTGAGTTTAGTCTCTGCTCCTATGCAGGATTGTGACAGATCTACCATTTCTAGAACTCCGACAGTTCCAGCCAGCAGCACAGTGTCAGATATCCAAAAGCATTTAGCATAGGTATGGCAGGCTGGGTCGCACTCTCTCTCCCCCAGCAATGGTTTTCTTTGTGTACTCGATGAGTACCAGGAGCTCCCGGTCAAAGGTTTAGAGGGAATCTCTTTTCTTTTGAAGCTCCCTTTCCACCCTCCATTTTCTGGTAAAGAACTGTGTTCACTTCGGGGCTCGGGTTAAAGCGGAGCAGTAGTTGTCTTTTCTAACGGGTTTTGTTGTTCCCAGCCTGGTTCCTCTCCCACTGTAAGTGTGGTTTCAGGTATCTTTGAGGAGCCAGTTGTATGCTTAGGAGTAAAGACACTACCCCATTCCTTTGTCAGGTGGTCAGAAATGCTTTTAAGTTGGATGTCCAGTAGCTCAGCAAAAATAGCTATTAGCGATGTGTCACCGGTGTCCATTCTATTGCTTTATCTGTATAGCTCTCTGTAGAAAAAACTTGCCACGTAGAGCACTGGCTGCACAACAATGGTGCAGCAAAAAGGGAAGGCCTCAAAATTGTAAGACCGGTACTGAGGGCTGGGAGGGCCGCACCGCAATCCAAAACCTTATCTTTTGGGTGAGAGTGCCTTCAGTCAAGTTTTTCCACCTATCTAAATATTCTAGTACCAATATTTCAGCTTAGTTTTACAGGGGGTGCAGAATTATTAGGCAAGTTGTATTTTTGAGGATTTATTTTATTATTGAACAACAACCATGTTCTCAATGAACCCAAAAAAACTCATTAATATCAAAGCTGAATAGTTTTGGAAGTAGTTTTTAGTTTGTTTTTAGTTATAGCTATTTTAGGGGGATATCTGTGTGTGCAGGTGACTATTACTGTGCATAATTATTAGGCAACTTAACAAAAAACAAATATATACCCATTTCAATTATTTATTTTTACCAGTGAAACCAATATAACATCTCAACATTCACAAATATACATTTCTGACATTCAAAAACAAAACAAAAACAAATCAGTGACCAATATAGCCACCTTTCTTTGCAAGGACACTCAAAAGCCTGCCATCCATGGATTCTGTCAGTGTTTTGATCTGTTCACCATCAACATTGCGTGCAGCAGCAACCACAGCCTCACAGACACTGTTCAGAGAGGTGTACTGTTTTCCCTCCTTGTAAATCTCACATTTGATGATGGACCACAGGTTCTCAATGGGGTTCAGATCAGGTGAACAAGGAGGCCATGTCATTAGATTTTCTTCTTTTATACCCTTTCTTGCCAGCCACGCTGTGGAGTACTTGGACGCGTGTGATGGAGCATTGTCCTGCATGAAAATCATGTTTTTCTTGAAGGATGCAGACTTCTTCCTGTACCACTGCTTGAAGAAGGTGTCTTCCAGAAACTGGCAGTAGGACTGGGAGTTGAGCTTGACTCCATCCTCAACCCGAAAAGGCCCCACAAGCTCATCTTTGATGATACCAGCCCAAACCAGTACTCCACCTCCACCTTGCTGGCGTCTGAGTCGGACTGGAGCTCTCTGCCCTTTACCAATCCAGCCACGGGCCCATCCATCTGGCCCATCAAGACTCACTCTCATTTCATCAGTCCATAAAACCTTAGAAAAATCAGTCTTGAGATATTTCTTGGCTTAGTCTTGACGTTTCAGCTTGTGTGTCTTGTTCAGTGGTGGTCGTCTTTCAGCCTTTCTTACCTTGGCCATGTCTCTGAGTATTGCACACCTTGTGCTTTTGGGCACTCCAGTGATGTTGCAGCTCTGAAATATGGCCAAACTGGTGGCAAGTGGCATCTTGGCAGCTGCACGCTTGACTTTTCTCAGTTCATGGGCAGTTATTTTGCGCCTTGGTTTTTCCACATGCTTCTTGCGACCCTGTTGACTATTTTGAATGAAACGCTTGATTGTTCGATGATCACGCTTCAGAAGCTTTGCAATTTTATGAGTGCTGCATCCCTCTGCAAGATATCTCACTATTTTTTACTTTTCTGAGCCTGTCAAGTCCTTCATTTGACCCATTTTGCCAAAGGAAAGGAAGTTGCCTAATAATTATGCACACCTGATATAGGGTGTTGATGTCATTAGACCACACCCCTTCTCATTACAGAGATGCACATCACCTAATATGCTTAATTGGTAGTAGGCTTTCGAGCCTATACAGCTTGGAGTAAGACAACATGCATAAAGAGGATGATGTGGTCAAAATACTAATTTGCCTAATAATTCTGCACTCCCTGTAGATAAAAGTGGTGAATGACTCAGGAGCTGAAACTCAGTGCGACCAGTAAGATTGCCGCCGCCCGGAAGTCCTTTTCAGTGTTTTTTATTTAAAAAAATACTAAATTTAATTTAAAAAAAGAGAATATACTTTATTTTGGGGGCAATTGGGGCTTATTTTCAAAATTAACTAAAGATCCAATCTCTGGTTAATTTTCAGAGAGCTAATTGCTACCAAGAGCTTGCGGTAGCAATAACCAACCACTTGTAATGGCTGGTTATTTATTGTGCACCTGGAAACAGGCGAATTTGCCCGTTAGCATTGCACTCGAGCACAATACTGATGTAGAAATGTTTAAGATCTAAAGTAAACCATTATTATTAATAATATATCACAGAACTACATGAAGGTCTCCATTACTTGCGCACCATCAGCTTAAAGGGATATGAAACCCCAAATTTTTCTTTCATGATTCAAATGGAGCATGCAATATTAAACAACTTTCTAATTTACTTCTATTATCAATTTTTCTTCGTTCTTTTGGTATCGGTTGTTGAAAAGCAGGGCCGTATACTAAGGAGCAGGTCCATTTCTGGAGCACTATATGGCAGTAGTTTTAAAAGAATGTTATAAATTTGCAAGAACACTAGATGGCAGCACTATTTCCTGCTATGTAGTGCTCCAGTCCAGATGCCTATAGCTATCGTTTTAACACAGAATATCATGGGGACAAAGCAAATTTAATAATAGGAGTAATTAGAAACTTTTTTTCAATTGTATGCTCTGTCTGAATCACAAAAGAACATTTTTGGATTTCATATCAATTTAACGCTTGAGTAATTTCCAACATGAATTTTACCGAAACCCCCCACAAAAGTCTATTAAGTGAGGGATTTAACGCATACTTGCTGTACGATATGAATATATTAGCTCACTCTAGACATCGACTTATAGTTTTAATCTCCACTTGTAATCTAGGCCTAAATTTTTTGTAACTATGTACCCTCTACCCCTCTATGGGCCAGATCCCAAGTGGCGTGCTAACTACGCTCAAAGTATACTTTTAATGTGGCAGAGTTAGCATGCGTATTACAAGTTATATACTGTATATATGAGTATTAGGGCCGGGCGATATGGGTAAAAATTAATATCATGATTTTGGGCATGAAATATCACGTTTGCGATTTTAATCACATTTATTTTTAAATAACTGTTAAACATACATTTAAGACCAAAGAGCCTCATTCAACAATGAGGAATGTTCCACTCCAAAAAAAAGTGATGCAAATAAATAATCATGGTAGTTTGACTTGAAATTATCCAGCGGCCGTATAAGCCGTATGCCTGATGTCCATCAAGCTGAGATCAATTGGACGCAGGATGCTGCCAGGGAGCTCAGCAAACCTTGCTTAATTATTTCAAACAGCGGGATCCACTAGTGTGACTGTGTCTTGTAGCCTTAGACTGCCGTTTCTGGTCAGCGATATCAGGTGATCTCCTACAAGCTGCTGCCAGGGAGCTCTGTAAAGCCTTTTTTGCTTTTGTCAAACAGCGGGTTATCAGTCGGATTTCAACTCCTTGCAAACAGGTAGGAACCTCAGGATCTCCTGGTTAAGGCTGTGTCTTGTCACCTCAGGATGACGTTGCCAGTAAGCGGTACGGTGACCTCTGTTTAGTAAAAGGGATTCTTTAGGCAACAAAGCTTAGGCCAGTAGACTGGAAACAAAATGTTTCCGCTAGTTTGCAAAACACTGTGGGGCGAAACACGCGTCGACTGAGTGCTATCGTAGAGCACATTTGTTTCCAGTCTACTGGACTAAGCTTTGTTGCCTAAAGAATCCCTAAAGAATTCCTTTTACTAAACAGAGGTCACCTGTCTACCTCACGGAGACAGTACCTCTGACTGGCAACGTCAGCCTGAGGTGACAAGACACAGCCTTAACCAAGCGATCCTGAGGTTCCTACCTGTTTGCAAAGAGTTGCAATCCAACTGATAACCCGCTGTTTGACAAAAGCAAACAAGGCTTTACGGAACTCCCTGGCAGCAGCTTGTAGGAGATCACCTGATATCACTGACCAGAAATGGCAGTCTAAGGCTACAAGACACAGTCACACTAGTGGATCTGGAGGTTTTGATCGGAATGTCAGGAGTTACAATTTGACAGACGACCTGCTGCTTGAAATAAGTAAGAGAGGTTTGCAGAGCTCCCTGGCAGCGGAGCGTTCCTGTACGTCATAGGTGACGTCATAGTGGGTGGAGTTATAAATTGCATACTCCCACAATTTAAAAACGTGCCGATTAATAGCCGCAGTTAATCGCATCATTTGATTTATCTTGCAGCCCTAATGAGTATAATACTTTATTTTAATGTATTTATGTTGTGCTTGGTGCAACCTTTTGTTAACCCTTACACTTTATACTAGGTTTTCAGGCACGCTAATCTCTGGAGCGCAATCGTTTCCTTTAAACTTGTAATATGCGTGCAAGTTATATTGCTAATTACGACCCACAACACTTAGCCCTAGGTGTTCTGAACTTCCTATATTTCTTTGTGGTCTCCTATAGTTATTTAACCCTGTAATGACTGGGAGTATATATTTTATACAACAAGGATCCTAGTTTTACTTTGTTCTTTGACTTGCTGCATTAAGTTGCATTGTCACTGATTAGTTCAGTGGGGCTTTGTTTCTGAAAGTAATATGTTACTGAAAAAAACTTACTGCAACATTAAAAATGGAAATTTGCTGAATTCATAAATATTTGGATCTGCCCGTTGTCACAGCTGCTAGCTGTGAGATCAGCTCCCTCATAATGAATGGACCGGCATTTGTCTTGTAACTATTACCTTCTCAATGCATACAACAATTTCTACAGTCAAGGATACCGGCATCACAAAAACACTTACAGTATATGACTAAACAAATGATTTAAAAAAATAAAAACTCCCTCTATAAAGCTATCCACTCTAACATGCAAAAAGAAAACTTCTATACTATAATCGCGTTTATAAGGCGTCCGTCGGTGTCGCCAGTTGCGTATGGAGGAGCGGCAGTGCAGATCGGTGTTCCCAGATGTGGCGATCCTCAGCTGCGTGGAGGCTCCTCTTCATGCGATCGTCCGCCCACACTGAAGATTGAATGCAAGGTACCCCATATTTATTGGGGTACCTTGCATTCCTATTGGCTGATTTCAAACATTTCAGCCAATAGGAATGCAAGGTACCCCAATAAATATGGGGTACCTTGCATTCAATCTTCAGTGTGGGCGGACGATGAGAGCTACTGAAATTTTATTGGCTGATTTGAACAGCCAATATGATTTCTGTAGCTCTAATCCTATTGGCTGATTTCAAAATTTCAGCCAATAGGAATACAAGGTACCCCAAATTGATTGCGGTACCTTGCATTCAATCTTCATTTTATGATGGACATCGGATGAAGAGGAGCCTCCATGCCGCCGAGCAACATCCCCGCCGAGGAACGCCGCCGCCGTGGAGGACCACCGTTGAGGATCAAGGCATCGGGAACACAGCTCCGCACTTCCGCTCCACGCGCCTTCACTTCGGGTGAAGATAGAAGATGATGGAGCCGTCTGGAAGAAGACCTTCTCCGCCGGACTTTAGGAACAGTGAGTACCTATTGGGGCTTAGGTTTAGGCTTTTTTTATTTTCATTTTTGGGGTGTTTTTTTAGATTAGGGATTTTTTGGCCTAGAAAAAGAGTTGATTGCCCTTTTAAGTTCAGTAAAAGCCCATACAAATGCCCCTTTAGGGGCAATGGGTAGTTTAGTTTTTTTTATTGTTTTTTATTTTGGGGGGTTTGGTGGGTGGGGGGTTTTTACTGTTAGGGGGGACTTAGTATTTTTTTTTGAGGTAAAAGAGCTGTTTAACATAGGGAATTACCCTATAAAAGGCCGTTTTAAGGGCTATTGGTAGTTTAGTATTAGATTAGGGAGTGTTTTTATTTTGGGGGGATTTTTTATTTTTATAGCTTTAGTTTAGGTTTAAATGTTTTATTTTGGATAGCTTTGTTTATTTTTTTATTTTGTTTATTACTTTTTCAATTTTCTGTAAATTTATCTTGGGGTTTTTTATTTTTTCAACATAGACAAGAGACAATCTTATCAGCTTTGAAACAGCAGAGGCAATAGCACCTTAATGAATTTCACACAATTAAAGGTTTAGGTGAGAAATCCCAATCATGACAACTAGAACAAGCGTCCATGAATCTAGCCTGTTGCATTATGAAGCTAATTACCATACAACTATAAACAACCTAAGTCTGCACTGAGAAATGCACATATTTTCAGACCATCTTTGAATCTTTACACATCTGGTGCTTGTATCATCTAGTAATAGCTCAATTTGCATTGGCTGACGATACATGCCCTCTGGGTCTCTGAGTAGCTGCAGTATTTAAAATGCTGGTGCACTGGGGATATCTAGCTATGCTTCACATACATGTGTAGAGAAAAAATGCTTACACTTACAGATTGTTAACTTTTGCTAGAAGCAGTATATGTATTATGTACATCTGTTTCTATTCAAATATGTAATCGATCTACATGCATTTCAGTTTTGTCCAGAATGTCCCTTTAACAAGCTTTGCATGTATATTTAAAGAGACATGGACATAAAAATCTTAAAATCACTGATGGTATTAAATGACATGGTGCTTTTTTTGTTTCAGATAACACGGTAGTCATTGATGGGATATCAGTTTAACAAGATTGGGTCTAACATCACCACCATTACTCAAAACAATAGAATGAGGCTTTAAAAAAAATAATAATATTATCTTATTTTAATAGTCCGTAACATCAATCATAACAACATTAGCAAAATTAAATACTTACAACAAAGGAGTTTTGAGTTCTATCTCTTAAATGAAATAAAAACCATAAAAATAAAAATAAATAAGTCTTAAGTGGGCAACTTGTCAGATACAAAATGTAATATATTTTTTTTTTCCTAATCATATATTTGTTAAACATGGCTGCACAGTAGCATAGCTATAGTTTAAATGGACAATAAACAAAATGTATGCTTACCTTATAAATGTATTTGTTTCCGGATATGGTGAGTCCACGGCTTGAGTAATTACTGTTGGGAATATCACTCCTGGCCAGCAGGAGGAGGCAAAGAGCACCACAGTTAAACTGTCAAGCATCACTCCCTTGCCCACAACCCCCAGTGATTCGACCAAAGGGAAATGGAGAAAAAGGAGTAACACAAGGTGTAGAGGTGCCTGATGTTATAGTCAAAAGAACAACTGTCTTAAAATGAAGGGTGGGGCTGTGGACTCACCATATCCGGAGGGAGGGACAAGACAGGCAGTCCTAAACAGAAGGCACCATCGCTTGAAGAACCTTTCTCTCAAAAGAAACCTCAGTCAAGGCAAAAGTATCACATTTGGAAAATTACGAAAAAGTATGTAGAGAAGACCAAGTTGCAGCCTTGCAAATTTGATCCACAGAAGCTTCATTTTTGAAAGCCCAAGAAGAGGAAACAGCTCTTGTGGAATGAGCTGTAATTCTCTCAGGAGGCTGCTGTCCAGCTGTCTCATAAGCCAAACAAATTATACTTTGTAACCAAAAAGAAAGAGTAGTAGCAGTAGCTTTCTGACCTTTACGTTTCCCAGAGAAACAGACAAAGAGGGCAGAGGACTGGCAAAAATCCTTAGTCGCCTGTAAGTAGAATTTAAGAGCATGTACAACATCCAAATTGTGTAACAAACGTTCTTTGGAAGAAGAAGGATTAGGACACAGAGAGGGAACAACAATTTCCTGGTTGATATTTCTATTAGAAACAACCTTAGGAAGGAAACCTAACTTAGTACGAAGATCCGCCTTATCGGCATGAAAAATAAGATAAGGAGAATCACACTGCAGAGCTGAGAGTTCCCGAGACTCTTCGAGCAGAAGAGATAGCAACAAGAAACTAAACCTTACAAGATAACAACTTAATGTCTTTGGAATGCAATGGCTCAAACAGAGCCAGCTGTAAAACTTTAAGAACAAGGTTAAGGCTCCAAGGAGGAGCAACAGACTAAAAGATAGGCCTGATTTTGACCAAGGCCTGACAAAAAGATTGCACATCTGGCACATCCACCAAACGTTTCTGTAGTAAAATTGATAAAGCAGAAATCTGACCCCTCAGAGTACTGACTGACAATCCCTTCTCCAGGCCTTCCTGAAGAAAACATAAAATTCTAGGAATTCTAATTCTACTCCAAGAGTAGCCCATGGATTCACAAAAATAAAGATATTTACGCCATATCTTATGGTAAATCTTTCTAGTAACAGGCTTGAGAGCCTGAATCATGGTCTCAATGACCGACCAAAAAAACCACGCTTAGACAGAATTAGGCGTTCAATCTCAAAGCAGTCAGCCTTAGTGAAACGAGGTTTGGATGAAGGAAGGGACCCTGAATTAGGAGGTCCTTCCTCAGAGGTAGTCTCCACTAGTCTCTCCACTAGGTCTGCAAACCAGATCCTCCGAGGCCATGCAGGGGCTATTAGAATCACCAATGCCCCCTCCTGTTTGATACGAGCAATGACTTGTGGAAAGAGAGAAAACAGAGGAAACAGGTATGCCAACCTGAAAACCCAAGAAACCGCCAGAGCATCCATCAGAACGGCCTGCGGATTTCTTGCCCTTGAATCGTACCTTGGAAGCTTGACGTTTTGACGGGACACCATCAGATCTAACTCCGGCACCCCCTATTTGAGGACTAAGCCAGAAAACACCTCCAGATGGAGTTCCCACTCCTTGGGATGAAAAGTCTGTCTGCTCAGAAAATCCGCTTCCCAGTTGTCTACTCCTGGAAGGTGGATGGCAGATAGACAGCATTTGTCTATGCCCACTGAAGAATCAGAGTAACCTCCTTCATGGCTAAGGAACTCTGAGTTCCTCCCTGGTGATTGATGTAAGCCACAGAGGTTACGTTGTCTGACTAGAACCTTATAAACTGGGCTGAGGACAACTGAGGCCAAGCCAATAGAGCATTGTAAATCGCCCTTAACTCCAAGATGTTGATGGGAAGAGTAGACTCCTCCCGAGTCCAAAGGCCCTGTGCTTTTAACGAATTCCAGACTTCTCCCCAGCCCAGCAGGCTGGCATCCATGATCACTATTACCCAGGAAGGTCTTCAAAAGCATGTGCCCTGAGACAGATTTTCCTGAGAAATCCACCGCGGGAGAGAATCCCTTGATGACTGATCTAACTCTATTCTCTGAGATAGAGCCGCATGGTCGCCATTCCATTGTCTGAGCATGCACAACTGGAGAGCTCTCAAATAGAGTCAAGCAAAAGGAATGATATCCATGAAAGCCACCATCAGACCGATTACCTCCATAAATTGAGCCACTGAAGGATGAGCAGTAGCCTGAAGAGAGAGGCAAGAGGAAATTATTTTGTTTTTCCTGACCTCTGTCAGAAAAATCTTCATCGATAAAGAATCTATTATGGTCCCTAAGGACACTAATCTTGTAGCAGGGGAAAGGGAGCTTTTTCCAGATTCACATCCCATCAGTGGGAATGAAGAAAAGACAACAATATCTCTGTGTGAGATTTTGCTTGTTGAAAAGATGGCGCCTGAACCAATATGTCATCCAGGTAGGGTGCCACAGCAAATGCACAAGAACGGATCACTGCCAAAAGAGCTTCCAGAACCTTTGAAAAAATTCTGGGAGCCGTGGCTAGACCAAATGGAAGGACCAAAAACTGGAAATGTTTGTTCAGCAAGACAAATCTCAGGAATCTGTGATGGTCCCTGTGAACAGGAACATGAAGATACGCATCCTTTAGGTCTATGGTTGTCATGAACTGACCCTCTTGTACTAAAGGAAGAATGGAGTGTATAGTCTCCATCTTGAAGGATGGAACTTTGAGAAACTTATTTAGACACTTCAAGTCTAGAATGGGACGAAAGTTTCCTCTTTTTTGGGAACCACAAATAGGTTGGAGTAGAACCCGAGACCCTGTTCCTGCACTGGAACTGGAACTATCACTCCCAGGGAGGAAAGATGTTGTATACATTTCAAGAACGCCTCTCTCTTTATCTGGTCTGCAGATAATCTTGAGAGAAGGAATCTGCCTCTGGGAGGAAAAGTCTTAAATTCCAATTTGTAACCCTGGGATACTATGTCCACAGTCCAGGGATCTGGGACATCTCGTATCCATGCTTGAGAGAACTGAGAAAGTCTGCCCCCCACCTGATCTGATCCCGGATCGGGGGCAAACCCTTCATGCTGATTTGTAATCAGCTGTGGGTTTCTTGGATTGTTTCCCCGTGTTCCAAGACTGATTGGGTTTCCAAGAAGACTTAGATTGTTCCTGCTTGGAAGAAGAAGGGGAAGGCTTTCCTCTGAAGTTACGAAAGGAACAAAATTACTCTGACGTCCTTTAGGCCTATTCTTCTTATCTTGAGGTAGAAAAGACCGTTTTCCACCCGTAATATCAGAGATAATTTCAGTCAAACCAGGTCCAAACAAGGTTTTGTCCTTGTAAGGAATCGCCAGAAGCTTGACTTTAGAGGAAACGTCCGCAGACCAGGATTTCAACTATAACGTTCTGCAGGCTAGGACAGTGAAACTAGAAGTTTTAGCTCCTAGTCTAACAACCTGTAAAATGGCATCTGCAATAAAGGAATTGGCCAACTTAAGAGCTTTAATCCTATCTTGAATTTCATCCAAGAAAGTCTCTACTTGAAGAGAATCAGGCAAGGCATCGAACCAATAAGATACCGCACTAGTCACAGTGGCAATACACACCACAGGTTGCCATTGGAGACCTTGATGAACATATATCTTTTTCAAATAAGCCTCCAGCTTCTTTTTCAATTGGATCCTTAAAAGAGCAGCTATACTCAATAGGAATAGTGGCCCCTTCAACTTTGGGTACAGTATAAGGGTCTTTAATGGAGTCCTTGACAGGAATCATTTTCTTAAAAATGGGAGACAGGGAAAAAGACACCCCTGGTTTCTCCCAATCCTGTGAGATAAACTCCCTAGCACGGTCCGGCACAGGAAAAACCTCTGAAGTGGAAGGTTCATCAAAGAAACTATTAAGTTTATTAGATTTCTTAGGCGTGACAATGACAGGGGTATCAGAGTCATCTAAAGTAGCTTAAACCTCCTTTAACAATACACAAAGGTGTTCAAGTTTAAATCTAGAGGATACCACCTCAGTCTCAGAAGAAGGAATTATACTGTCAGAATCTGATATTTCGCCCTCAGAAAGTCCTGATGTATCTTCCTCATTAGACTTAAGAAAAAGGGCAACTTGGGAAGCAGAACTGAGGATAGGCACCTTACTTTCTGAATTTCTAGATTTCTTCTTGCGTTTTCCCTATAATCTGGGAATGGCAGCTAATGCCACAGATACCGCTGAAGATACCTGGGCAGCAATTTCTGCTCTTAAATAAATTCCACTAGGAGTTATAGAGGAACCACAGGGCACTGCATGTGACGCCATTGAGGCTTGGGACATAGCAGGAGAAAGCTGAGGTATTATTTTAACAACATCATCCTGAGCGACATTAGGCTCAAAAATGTTACCTTTATTTTGCAAGGTTCTTCTTGACACACGAAGAACAAAATTTGTGCATCTAAACATAATAAGCATGAATTCATGAGAGCAGGCTCTTGCTCCATATCAGACATGTTGTGAAAAAGTAAATAAACTTGTACAGATAAGTTTCAAAGATTTTATTATTCAATTAAAATAAGCCAAGAAAAAAATACACTTTAATTTTTTCCCCACATTAGGATCGATCCTCAGCTAAAATTATGTGCGAAAAGTTAAGAAAAAAACATTTAATAAAAATCAAATACATTTCTAAAATACCCCTCAGGCAACCCCACACCTCAATTATTGAGGTGCCTTACTGCTACCAATTAAGACCGGATCACCCAGAAATGGAGAAAATAATACTTTTTCTTCAGAAACGTTATGAAGTAAAGCCGGTTGTGTGACCGCATATGCCGTTATGTTGTCTGACTTTCAAATTGCTGCTGTGACACAGAGAGGCACTAAAAATAGCTTTCTGGTACACTGAGTACCAGAAACATCAGTTTTTTCAAACCGGACAGTTTAAAATATTGCATTGTTTTATTTAAAGCAAAGGGGAAATTAATAAACTGCTGAAATAGAAAATTCGGCCTTACTTTCAGTTTAAACTTGTATTGTTTTATCAAGTAAATATGTGTCAGAAAATAAAGCCTAATAAAAACATTTTACCCTTTCTTTTTAAAAGAGTTTAAATGTTAGTCTCACACATGCTGCAGTGCCTGCTTCATGCCCCAGTGTAACCCATACAACAGGATTATCTATGTTCTAATAAAAAAGCACTGTCTCTTAATTTGTTAAGTGCATGGCCTCCCCAACTGGAAGAAAAAGCAGTTACCTGCTCTGCTGTCCGGTATGTAGACAGTTACAAGGTATGAGAAGACTGTTATGTTTACGTATGAACTAGTACCCTTGTTCTTGCAGGACCACTCAGTCTCACACCTTACCTCGCGTTCACTAAGATCTAAGTTGTGTGAACCCTGTTATGCTCATAGATCTGAGGGTCACTACTGTAGGATACAGTGTGAAGATGGTATACAAGAGGAATGGAATGAGCTAAACAACAATATTGTATGGTAATGTAGGATAACTCAAATTCCAGAGTTTAGAGAGAAACTTATTCAATTCCAAAATAGTTGCAGACTCGCATCACACACATATAAAATATTTACATAGCTTGCACACACACACACACACTTTAGTTAGAGTTGTGCAAGGTAGGTTCATTGGTTATTTACAACCGGATACAAGATTTGCAGTTGTGAGTAGTTGCTGCGTAAAAGTCAGTTTAAGCACAAAAGTACATCAGTGGTTAATGCAAAAGGGAGCAGTACCTTGAAGCATAATGTTAGATATGGCAAAAGTCACTGTGCAAGTCAATGAAATGAATCACAAGCGGAACAGTTGATGTAACAGTTAGTACATGAAATAAACTGGTTAATAGTTTAGTATGGCAGGTAAACTTGATTACTTGATTACTTGAGGCAAGCAGGAGGGCTAATTAAAGGTTCAGCTGAGTTTTCAGCTACAGGAGGCTTACTGGCAAGATGGTCATTTATGAATTTTCTGATGTTTTGGTTCTCCAATTGTATCTCCCTTAGTCCCTGTATCATGTGATCCATACTTTGAGCTAGGGAGCCAACCCTATTATAAAGCTCTGTTATATCCATTAAACAAGGTACTAGTTATTTTTATAGGCTTGGTAATATGTTATGTTTACGTATGAACTAGTACCCTTGTTCTTGCAGGACCACTCAGTCTCACACCTTACCTCGGGTTCACTAAGATCTAACTTGTGTGAACCCTGTTATGCTCATAGATCTGAGGGTCACTACTGTAGGATACAGTGTGAAGATGGTATACAAGAGGAATGGAATGAGCTAAACAACAATATTGTATGGTAATGTAGGATAACTCGAATTCCAGAGTTTAGAGAGAAACTTATTCAATTCCAAAATAGTTGCAGACTCGCATCACACACATATAAAATATTTACATAGCTTGCACACACACACACACACACACACTTTAGTTAGAGTTGTGCAAGGTAGGTTCATTGGTTATTTACAACCGGATACAAGATTTGCAGTTGTGAGTAGTTGCTGCGTAAAAGTCAGTTTAAGCACAAAAGTACATCAGTGGTTAATGCAAAAGGGAGCAGTACCTTGAAGCATAATGTTAGATATGGCAAAAGTCACTGTGCAAGTCAATGAAATGAATCACAAGCGGAACAGTTGATGTAACAGTTAGTACATGAAATAAACTGGTTAATAGTTTAGTATGGCAGGTAAATTTGATTACTTGATTACTTGAGGCAAGCAGCAACAAATGACATAAGAGGCAAGATATCCTTATTTGTATATTGGTAATACAGACCGGTAATCCTGATGGTAGTATATACAAACCAACTTCCCAAATAGTATCCTCAGCGTGGAGCAAAAGCGGAGTTACCGGAGAAGTAATGCAGACAGCGTGTGCAGAGATTCAGTGAGAGTGTGTGGCGGTTGCGGTTTCACCTAGAGACAAGTCGGGCGTGACGTCACACGCCAACGGACCAGCATGCGAGTGAACAGGAAGCAAGCAGCAGCGAGAGAGACAGGAACAGAGATGAGGTGCTGCAATACCGCAAGTCTTGAGTAACAGAAATTAGTATCAGTAGCAGGGAATCCCAACTTAGACAGGAGGGAATGGCTAGGTGTGTAGCGTTCAGGAACAGTGAGTGACTGAACAAATTACCAAGCAACGTTCAACACTAGGTGGAGCCTTAAATAGCAGTATGGTAATTAGTAGTTAAAGGTACAGAATGGTAAAACCCTGACAGAACTCCCCCTTCAAGGAGCCGCTCCGCGGATCAAGGACCAGGACGGTCAGGATTTCTCCGGTGGTACAAAGAGAGGAGTTGGGGGGCAGAGAAGTTAGAGGACGGCTCCCACGAATCCTCCTCAGGAGCATAACCCTTCCATCTTACCAAATACTGTAGTTGATCATGAAGGTATCTGGAGTCCAAGATAGAATCAATTTCATATTCAACATCATCACTCACTTGAGGAACAACAGAAGAACCCTGTGGGTTACCCCTGACCAAGGAGTAGGGTTTTAACAAGGACACATGGAACGTTGGATGTATCTTCAGAGTAGATGGTAATTGAAGAGTCACAGCATTAGGATTGATTACTTTAATAATCTCATATGGACCCAAATACAAAGCACCTAATTTTTTACTGGGGATCTTTAAAAGTAGGTTTTTTGTACTAAGCCAGACCTTGTCGCCAACAGCATAATCCGGAGGTTTAGATCTGCGTAAGTCATAATGATGCTTCTTGGTGGTTTGTGCCTCTTGTAGAACTGTTTTTAAGGAAGCAAAACCATTAGCAATTGAATTGACTGTATCGTTTACCATTGGTAGTGTAGAATCAGACGTACAGGTAGGATGATATGATGGATGAAACCCATAGTTGACAAAAAACGGTGTGGTTCTCATAGAGGAGTGTAGTGAGTTGTTATGAGCAAATTCGGCAGTGGCCAACAGTGAGTGCCAATTATCTTGTTCTAAAGTACAGTAGCAGCGGAGATACTGCTCAAGTGACTGATTAGTTCTCTCCGTTTGCCCATTCGTCTGGGGATGATAGGCTGAGCTGAGTCTTCTACAGATGTTGAGGGTACGACATAGCTGGGTCCAAAACCTAGATGTGAATTGTGACCCCCTATCCGTAGTGACAGATTTGGGCAATCCATGAAGTTTCACTATGTTGTTTAAGAATAGAGAGGCAGTTTCTGAAGCTGTTGGAAGACCCCTGTGGGGGATGAAATGAGCCATTTTAGAAAACAAATCAACCACCACTAATATGGTGTTGAAATTTGATGAAGATGGTAAGTCCACTATGTAATCCATGGCGATATCTGTCCAAGGTCTGTCTGGGATTGGAAGCGAAAGAAGGTAACCATAAGGGCGATTATGTGGGTGTTTCTTGGTGGTACATGTGGGACAACTTTGTACATAACGAGTGACTGTGTCAATCATTTTGGGCCACCAATAATCTCTCTTTAATAAATGCAATGTCTTATGAACTCCAGGATGACCTGCTAATAGTGAGTCATGAGCATAACCAACAATCTCTTCCCTGAGAACTTCAGGTATATACAGTAGATTGTCATGGTAGTACAAACCATCCTGATGTCTGCTTAATCCAAGTTGCTGTAAAGAAGAGTCCTGAGACAGATGTTGTTTTAAGGTGGTTTTGAAGCTGGTAGTCAAACAGATTATTCTATCTGAAGGTATGATAGATTCAGGTGTTTCTATATGCAAAGGTTTCGGATCCTTTCGAGAAAGAGAGTCTGCCTTGAGATTTTTGGAGCCGGGCCTATATGTTATGATATAATCAAATCGTGAAAAGAAAAGACTCCACCTGACTTGACGTGAAGTCAAGGTTTTGTTAGATCTCAGAAATTCAAGATTCCGATGGTCAGTGTATATCAGAATAGGGTGTTGTGTTCCTTCCAGTAGATGTCTCCAGAACTCTAGGGCGGATTTGATAGCAAGAAGCTCCTTATCACCAATACCATAATTCATTTCTGCAGAGGTTATTACTCTGGAGTAGTAAGATATTGGGTGAAGAGGTTCCGTAGGAGACTTTCTTTGAGAAAGGATTGCCCCAAGAGCATATTCGGAAGCATCAACCTCCAGGGTGTATTGACAACTGGGATCTGGGAATTGTAGAATCGGAGCTGTTATAAATTTCTGTTTCAGACTAATGAAAGAATCTTCTGCTGACTGATTCCAAACAAATTTTATATGTTTACGTGTTAAGTAAGTCAATGGTTGAACAATATGTGAAAACCCTTTAATGAATTTGCGATAAAAGTTCGCAAACCCTAAAAATCTCTGGATTTCTTTCTTGTTACAGGGAGCAGGCCAATTGGTTATAGCATCGACCTTGTTAGATTCCATGGAGATACCTAAAGGTGATATGTTGTATCCTAAGAAGGAAATTGTATCTGTATTGAATATACACTTTTCAAGCTTAGCGAAAAGACGATGGACTCTTAATCTTAGTAAAACCTGCTTCACATGAGACACATGTTTTTCGTATGACTCTGAGAATATAAGAATGTCGTCCAGATAGATGACTATACATACATCTAAGAGATCATGAAACACATCATTTATGAAACACTGAAATGTCGCCGGTGCGTTGCATAAACCAAACGGCATTACAGTGTATTCATAAAGGCCGTAACATGTACGGAAGGCTGTTAACCACTCATCCCCTGCTCTCATCCTAATCAAATTGTAGGCACCTCTAAGATCCAGTTTTGTATAAATAACAGCACCACGTAACCGTTCAATTAGTTCAGGGATGAGAGGCAGGGGGTATCTGTTTTTCTTTGTGCATTTGTTAAGTTGCCTATAGTCAATGATTGGACGGAGGCTACCATCCTTATTCTTAACAAAAAACATAGACGCTCCAACGGAGGATGTGGAGGGTCTAATGAAGCCTTTTTTCAAGTTATCATCCAGATAGTCTTTCAAATGAGCTAATTCTGGCTCTGAAAGCGGATATATATGACCTATAGGTATGGTACTGTCTGGTATGAGATCAATAGGACAATCATACGACCTGTGTGGTGGTAGTGTGTCTGCCTCAACCTTATCAAAAACGTCACTAAATTCTTTGTAACAATCAGGTAGGCCATTGACAGATAAATGGTATAAAGAGTGTTTGGTAAAACATGAATGTTTACAAAATGAAGAATCAAAGATCACAGACCCTTCACACCATGAAATAGTGGGGTTATGTCTTATTAACCAGTTTAAACCAAGTATCATAGGATATACTGAAGTGGGAAGTACATCGAAAGACAACTGCTCAATATGACCAGACTTAGTTATTACAGTAATAGGGATGGTGTGATGTGTTATGGGACCTGAACTGAATAGTGAGCCATCAACCAAACGTATAGCAAGTGAAACACTCTTTTTTATTAGTGGGATCTTATTTTTAACAACAAAGGAAATATCTACAAAATTCCCAGATGCGCCAGAGTCAACTACGACCTGTACGTCTATCTTCCGATGATGCCACTGTAGGGAGAGAGGAAGGGACAAATGAGAATTGAAATCATGTACCATATTGATTATATGATAACTAGGAGGTGTCTTACCCTTCTTTTGGCGAAGAAGTAATGGACAATCCTTAACAGTGTGATCTTTATCAGCGCAGTATAAACAAAGGTTCAATAATTTGCGCCTAGCTTTTTCTTCGGGTTTTAGAGGACCACGAATCACTGCTACATCCATAGGTTCATCAAAGGACCTTGCTGGTAAGGTTGAAGGTGTAGCTTGATAAGTGGATAATCTTCTGTAGCTTGCATCACTGAAGGATCTTTCAGATTTTCTTTCCCTTAACCTTCGGTCTATACCTATGCTGAGTGTCATGAGGGCTTCTAAATCATCAGGAATGATACAACATGCAAGCTCATCTTTTATTGCTTCACTAAGACCTAATCGGTATTGATTCCTTAAAGCTGGAGTGTTCCACTGAGTGTCCGGTGCCCAACGTTTGAAATCCGTGATATATTCTTCCACGACTCTTTTCCCTTGACGTAAGGACCTGATAGTTGTTTCTGCTGTGTTCTGTTTATTGTGATCCTCATAAAGCAGAGACATGGCAGAAAAGAATGCATCGAGAGAATTTAAGATGGGATCATCTTTCTCATAATAGGCATTAGCCCAAGACCTGGCCTCACAACGTAAAAATGAGATAACAGTTAATACCCTGACCCTATCTGTTGGGTATGATTTAGGTTTCAAAGTAAACATCAGTGTACAAGAGTTCTTAAAATCCCTAAACAAGGCTCTCTCCCCAGAGAATTTTTCAGGAGGGCTAATTAAAGGTTCAGCTGAGTTTTCAGCTACAGGAGGCTTACTGGCAAGATGGTCATTTATGAATTTTCTGATGTTTTGGTTCTCCAATTGTATCTCCCTTAGTCCCTGTATCATGTGATCCATACTTTGAGCTAGGGAGCCAACCCTATTATAAAGCTCTGTTATATCCATTAAACAAGGTACTAGTTATTTTTATAGGCTTGGTAATATGTTATGTTTACGTATGAACTAGTACCCTTGTTCTTGCAGGACCACTCAGTCTCACACCTTACCTCGGGTTCACTAAGATCTAACTTGTGTGAACCCTGTTATGCTCATAGATCTGAGGGTCACTACTGTAGGATACAGTGTGAAGATGGTATACAAGAGGAATGGAATGAGCTAAACAACAATATTGTATGGTAATGTAGGATAACTCGAATTCCAGAGTTTAGAGAGAAACTTATTCAATTCCAAAATAGTTGCAGACTCGCATCACACACATATAAAATATTTACATAGCTTGCACACACACACACACACACACACTTTAGTTAGAGTTGTGCAAGGTAGGTTCATTGGTTATTTACAACCGGATACAAGATTTGCAGTTGTGAGTAGTTGCTGCGTAAAAGTCAGTTTAAGCACAAAAGTACATCAGTGGTTAATGCAAAAGGGAGCAGTACCTTGAAGCATAATGTTAGATATGGCAAAAGTCACTGTGCAAGTCAATGAAATGAATCACAAGCGGAACAGTTGATGTAACAGTTAGTACATGAAATAAACTGGTTAATAGTTTAGTATGGCAGGTAAACTTGATTACTTGATTACTTGAGGCAAGCAGCAACAAATGACATAAGAGGCAAGATATCCTTATTTGTATATTGGTAATACAGACCGGTAATCCTGATGGTAGTATATACAAACCAACTTCCCAAATAGTATCCTCAGCGTGGAGCAAAAGCGGAGTTACCGGAGAAGTAATGCAGACAGCGTGTGCAGAGATTCAGTGAGAGTGTGTGGCGGTTGCGGTTTCACCTAGAGACAAGTCGGGCGTGACGTCACACGCCAACGGACCAGCATGCGAGTGAACAGGAAGCAAGCAGCAGCGAGAGAGAGAGGAACAGAGATGAGGTGCTGCAATACCGCAAGTCTTGAGTAACAGAAATTAGTATCAGTAGCAGGGAATCCCAACTTAGACAGGAGGGAATGGCTGGGTGTGTAGCGTTCAGGAACAGTGAGTGACTGAACAAATTACCAAGCAACGTTCAACACTAGGTGGAGCCTTAAATAGCAGTATGGTAATTAGTAGTTAAAGGTACAGAATGGTAAAACCCTGACAAAGACACAGTTCTTCATAGAGACCTTTGAAAGAGAAAGAACAGAGTAGCCAACTCTGGCTTTCTAAACTAGGGCAGCAATTGTTAGGAAAACGCTTTAAGTACCTCCCCGACTGCAATTACTGACGTGGAATACGGCTATACTGCAAAACTTGCTTGTAGATGAAATCTAAATTTTCTTCAGACACCTAAACTTCACCTCCTCCATGCACCGAAGGTAAAGAGAATGACTGGGGGTTGTGGGTAAGGGAATGATACTTGACAGTTTAAGTATCTTTGCCTCCTTCTGCTGGCCAGGAGTGATATCCCCAACAGTAATTACTCAAGCTGTGGATTCACCATATCTTAGGAAAGAAAAACATATTTATGCACCATTTGAAAGCATTTTAGAGACAATACACCACAAATGAACTGTCTGCGCTAAAACCCTTTCATGAATATTTACCACGAACAATATATTGTTGAAAACCTGTGTTTAAATCAAAATTCAAAGCTATAGACTTATATGATAAAACTCTTTCCACAGGTTAGATGATAAAGTGTTAACTCACAAACACAATAGCCACAATGATGAAATGTCCCGTATACAGTATGCAAGTGCACGGACAACAAAGTTCAGAAATGATCTGATAAAAGTTCCTTAGGCAAACATCCTTATCGTGAGGGAGATAAATTATGAATCACTGGAAAGTCTAAAGAGTTTACCCGTTATGAGCAGCACTGTGCTGATGGTAATTCAGGTCGACAGTTCTCTGTATTCTCTAGGCTCAAACCAGCATGTCAGGAAATTACGTAACCACCAATAGATCGCGGTAGTAGGGGTGCGGCTGTTCTGAGGCTGTGTTCTTCTCCCAGCAGCCAACAGAAACTCATGTAGGACAAAAAGGACAAAAAAGCGCACCCAGATTCAAGCGGATTTATTGAAACAAATAACTAACAGAAAAATACTTAGTAAGTATAAAACTCACCAGATGCAAGGCATCAATGTGCACATAGAACTAAAGTTGATCAAGCAGGGGTAACAGTATACAGCGTGCAACACTATGTATACAGTATACAACACTGTGTATGAGCGATACACATTTTAAGTTTGAACTGTCAGTGATCACTACTGTAGGTGGGAAGTGGATACCAATACCGCTGTATACTGTTACCCCTACTTGATCAACTTTAGTTCTATGTGCATATTGATGCCTTGCATCTGGTGAGTTTTATACTTACTAAGTATTTTTCTGTTAGTTATTTGTTTCAATAAATCCGCTTGAATCTGGGTGCGCTTTTTTGTCCTTTTTGTCCTACATATTTTAGAGACAATAACTTAAACTTTACCTGCATAGCTTCTGAAATGGCATCTAATGGATTGTTTTGCTTCCAGCGCTCAGTTGTACGGTACACCTCCAGCCCACTATGCCAAGCCTTTTTCAACAGATTGGCTGTAAGCAGAGCAGTGGCTGTGTGCAGAACCATCCCCTCTTCTCTTCTAGTGATGTACAGGTAGCCCTCAGTTTACGCCGGGGTTAGGTTCCAGAAGGAATGGTTGTAAATCGAAACCGTTGTAAATCGAAACCCAGTTTATAATGTAAGTCAATGGGAAGTGAGGGAGTTAGGTTCCAGGCCCCTCTCAAAATTGTCATAAGTAACACATAATAAATTATTTTTAAAGCTTGGAAATGGAGACTTTAAATGCTAAACAGCATTATAAACCTAATAAAATAGATTGTATCATCATCAAACTAAATTTAATGAACAAAAACATTTGCTAACAGCACCTAATAAAATTATTACACAGACACAGACTGTATCATCATCAATCTAAGTTTAATGAACAAAAACATTTGCTAAACAGCACCTAATAACATAATTACACAACAGGTTGTATCATCATCAAACTAAGTTTAATGAACAAAAACGTTTTTTACTTGCTTTTTTCTGAAAACAGTTCTCTGCATTGAGTCTGCAGCTAAGGGAAGTGGCTGCTAGATCTTGTTCCTTTGAAAGCTGATCCATTGATCACGTCTGGTTTGCTTGGCTTTGCATCTCTTTGCTGCAAAACAAGCGGACAGCTCCACCTACTGGCTATTTTAAAGAATGCACTGCTTCTCAATGCTTTTCAATAGCAGTCACATGACTGAAAAAAAGGGCGTTATTCTGAAACGGCACAAATGGAACCATCGTAGTTAGCACTGATTTTTCTCATTTAATTAATCATATATTATTAAATTGTTAATCAAGTTTATTAAACATACCCTAGATCAGGGGTGTCAAACTCATTTTAGTCGCGGGCCATTTTCCATACAAGTACAACTCACGTGGGCCGCACACTACCTACATATCTTGTCATTGCTAAACAGTGCCGTGGCATTTGCTATAACTGTATACATTTCAAAAGATTGTGTTCTGTAACTCCTAATTAACTTACTCTAGCTTGAGGAAATGTGCTCTAATGCTTTTAAGAAGGTGAGACACACGCTCCACGTGCGACCCACTGTTTATAATAGTGATAGACATACCTGTTGTACATAATATAAAAGAATAAATACATAGAAATATATATAAAGTATGTGATTTTAGTTAAAGAGAAAATGATGGAAAGGAATGGACAGAAATTATGTGGGAAATCAGTGCTACCATAGTAATGAACTGCATGTGTTAAAGAAATCATTATGCACTTATCTGTCTTTTTCTTTTTAATAACGTATGTTTTAATGTATGTGCATCCCTAACAGTAAGCGCACTCACTCTTTAAGTAATAAGCATATTATAATTAATATTTTTCATGGAGGTGGCGTTGGCCGCACAAAATTAGGTTGAGGGCCGCATGAGGCCCCCGGGCCGCAAGTTTGACACCCCTGCCCTAGATAATTTCTAATCCCTATGCTAAATGAATATGTGATCATAGGGGGGGCAAAAAAAACATAATTTATGCTTACCTGATAAATTCCTTTCTTCTGTAGTGTGATCAGTCCACGGGTCATCATTACTTCTGGGATATTACTCCTCCCCAACAGGAAGTGCAAGAGGATTCACCCAGCAGAGCTGCATATAGCTCCTCCCCTCTACGTCACTCCCAGTCATTCGACCAAGGACCAACGAGAAAGGAGAAGCCAAGGGTGTAGTGGTGACTGGAGTATAATTTAAAAAATATTTACCTGCCTTAAAAAAAACAGGGCGGGCCGTGGACTGATCACACTACAGAAGAAAGAAATTTATCAGGTAAGCATAAATTATGTTTTCTTCTGTTAAGTGTGATCAGTCCACGGGTCATCATTACTTCTGGGATACCAATACCAAAGCAAAAGTATACGGATGACGGGAGGGATAGGCAGGCTCTTTATACAGAAGGAACCACTGCCTGAAGAACCTTTCTCCCAAAAATAGCCTCCGAGGAAGCAAAAGTGTCAAATTTGGAAAATTTGGAAAAAGTATGAAGCGAAGACCAAGTTGCAGCCTTGCAAATCTGTTCAACAGAGGCCTCATTCTTGAAGGCCCAAGTGGAAGCCACAGCTCTAGTAGAATGAGCTGTAATTCTTTCAGGAGGCTGCTGTCCAGCAGTCTCATAAGCTAAACGTATTATGCTACGAAGCCAAAAGGAAAGAGAGGTAGCAGAAGCCTTTTGACCTCTCCTCTGACCAGAGTAAACAACAAACAGAGAAGACGTTTGTCGAAATTCCTTAGTTGCCTGTAAGTAAAATTTTAGGGCACGAACTACGTCCAGATTGTGCAGTAGACGTTCCTTCTTCGAAGAAGGATTTGGACACAAAGAAGGAACAACAATCTCTTGATTGATATTCCTGTTAGTGACTACCTTAGGTAAGAACCCAGGTTTAGTACGCAGAACTACCTTATCCGAATGAAAAATCAAATAAGGAGAATCACAATGTAAGGCTGATAACTCAGAGACTCTTCGAGCCGAGGAAATAGCCATTAAAAATAGAACTTTCCAAGATAACAACTTTATATCAATGGAATGAAGGGGTTCAAACGGAACGCCCTGTAAAACGTTAAGAACAAGGTTTAAGCTCCATGGCGGAGCAACAGTTTTAAACACAGGCTTAATCCTGGCCAAAGCCTGACAAAAAGCCTGAACGTCTGGAACTTCTGACAGACGTTTGTGTAACAGAATGGACAGAGCTGAGATCTGTCCCTTTAATGAACTAGCAGATAAACCCTTTTCTAAACCTTCTTGTAGAAAAGACAATATCCTAGGAATCCTAACCTTACTCCAAGAGTAACCTTTGGATTCACACCAATATAGGTATTTACGCCATATCTTATGGTAAATCCTTCTGGTAACAGGCTTCCTAGCCTGTATTAAGGTATCAATAACTGACTCAGAAAACCCACGTCTTGATAAAATCAAGCGTTCAATTTCCAAGCAGTCAGCTTCAGAGAAGTTAGATTTTGATGTTTGAAAGGACCCTGTATCAGGAGATCCTGTTTCAGAGGTAGAGACCAAGGTGGACAGGATGACATGTCCACCAGGTCTGCATACCAAGTCCTGCGTGGCCATGCAGGTGCTATTAGAATCACTGATGCTCTCTCCTGTTTGATTCTGGCAATCAATCGAGGAAGCATCGGGAAGGGTGGAAACACGTAAGCCATCCTGAAGTCCCAAGGTGCTGTCAGGGCATCTATCAGGACTGCTCCTGGATCCCTGGATCTGGACCCGTAACGAGGAAGCTTGGCATTCTGTCGAGACGCCATGAGATCTATCTCTGGTTTGCCCCAACGTCGAAGTATTTGGGCAAAGACCTCCGGATGAAGCTCCCACTCCCCCGGATGAAAAGTCTGACGACTTAAGAAATCCGCCTCCCAGTTCTCCACTCCCGGAATGTGGATTGCTGACAGGTGGCAAGAGTGAGACTCTGCCCAGCGAATTATCTTTGATACTTCTATCATTGCTAGGGAGCTTCTTGTCCCTCCCTGATGGTTGATGTAAGCTACCGTCGTGATGTTGTCCGACTGAAACCTGATGAACCCCCGAGATGTCAACTGGGGCCAAGCCAGGAGGGCATTGAGAACTGCTCTCAATTCCAGAATGTTTATTGGCAGGAGACTCTCCTCCTGACTCCATTGTCCCTGAGCTTTCAGAGAATTCCAGACGGCACCCCAACCTAGAAGGCTGGCGTCTGTTGTTACAATTGTCCAGTCTGGTCTGCTGAATGGCATCCCCCTGGACAGATGTGGCCGAGAAAGCCACCATAGAAGAGAATTTCTGGTCTCTTGATCCAGATTCAGAGAAGGGGACAAATCTGAGTAATCCCCATTCCACTGACTTAGCATGCACAGTTGCAGTGGTCTGAGGTGTAAGCGAGCAAAGGGGACTATGTCCATTGCCGCTACCATTAAGCCGATTACCTCCATGCATTGAGCCACTGACGGGTGTTGAATGGAATGAAGGGTGCGGCAAGCACTTTGAAGTCTTGTTAACCTGTCCTCTGTCAGGTAAATCTTCATTTCTACAGAATCTATAAGAGTCCCCAGGAAGGGAACTCTTGTGAGTGGAACGAGTGAACTTTTCTTTTCGTTCACCTTCCATCCATGTGACCTTAGAAAAGCCAGTACTAACTCTGTATGAGACTTGGCAGTTTGAAAGCTTGAAGCTTGTATCAGAATGTCGTCTAGGTACGGAGCTACCGAGATTCCCCGCGGTCTTAGGACCGCCAGAAGAGCACCCAGAACCTTTGTGAAGATTCTTGGAGCTGTAGCCAATCCGAATGGAAGAGCTACAAACTGGTAATGCCTGTCTAGGAAGGCAAACCTTAGATACCGGTAATGATCTTTGTGAATCGGTATGTGAAGGTAAGCATCCTTTAAATCCACTGTGGTCATGTACTGACCCTTTTGGATCATGGGTAAAATTGTCCGAATAGTCTCCATTTTGAACGATGGAACTCTTAGGAATTTGTTTAGGATCTTTAAATCCAGGATTGGTCTGAAAGTTCCCTCTTTTTTGGGAACCACAAACAGATTTGAGTAAAACCCTTGTCCCTGTTCCGACCGTGGAACTGGATGGATTACTCCCATTAACAAAAGTTCTTGTACGCAGCGTAGAAACGCCTCTTTCTTTGTTTGGTTTGTTGACAACCTTGACAGATGAAATCTCTCTCTTGGAGGAGAGAATTTGAAGTCCAGAAGGTATCCCTGAGATATTATCTCTAGCGCCCAGGGGTCCTGGACATCTCTTGCCCAAGCCTGGGCGAAGAGAGAAAGTCTGCCCCCCACTAGATCCGATCCCGGATCGGGGGCCCTCAATTCATGCTGTTTTAGGGGCAGCAGCAGGTTTCCTGGCCTGCTTGCCCTTGTTCCAAGACTGGTTAGGTCTCCAGCTTTGTCTGTAGCGAGCAACAGATCCTTCCTGTTTTGAAACAGTGGAAGTTGATGCTGCTCCTGCTTTGAAATTCCGAAAGGAACGAAAATTAGACTGTCTAGCCTTAGGTTTGGCTCTGTCTTGAGGCAGGGCGTGGCCCTTACCTCCTGTAATGTCAGCGATAATTTCTTTCAAACCGGGCCCAAATAATGTCTGCCCTTTGAAAGGTATATTAAGTAATTTGGACTTAGAAGTTACATCAGCTGACCAGGATTTTAGCCACAGTGCTCTGCGCGCCTGAATGGCGAATCCGGAATTCTTAGCCGTAAGTTTTAGTTAAATGTACTACGGCTTCCGAAATGAATGAATTAGCTAGCTTAAGGATTCTAAGCCTGTCCGTAATGTCGTCCAGAGTAGCTGAACTAAGGTTGTCTTCCAGAGACTCAATCCAGAATGCCGCTGCAGCCGTGACCGGTGCAATGCATGCAAGGGGTTGCAATATAAAACCTTGTTGAACAAACATTTTCTTAAGGTAACCCTCTAACTTTTTATCCATTGGATCTGAAAAGGCACAGCTATCCTCCACCGGGATAGTGGTACGCTTAGCTAAAGTAGAAACTGCTCCCTCCACCTTAGGGACCGTTTGCCATAAGTCCCGTGTGGTGGTGTCTATTGGAAACATCTTTCTAAATATCGGAGGGGGTGAGAACGGCACACCGGGTCTATCCCACTCCTTAGTAATAATTTCAGTTAGTCTCTTAGGTATAGGAAAAACGTCAGTACTTGTTGGTACAGCAAAATATTTATCCAACCTACACATTTTCTCTGGTATTGCAATTGTGTTACAATCATTCAGAGCCGCTAACACCTCCCCTAGTAATACACGGAGGTTTTCCAGCTTAAATTTAAAATTTGAAATATCTGAATCCAATCTGTTTGGACCAGAACCGTCAGCCGCAGAATGAAGCTCTCCGTCCTCATGTTCTGCAAGTTGTGACGCAGTATCTGACATGGCCCTAGCATTATCAGCGCACTCTGTTCTCACCCCAGAGTGATCACGCTTGCCTCTTAGCTCTGGTAATTTAGCCAAAACCTCAGTCATAACAGTAGCCATATCTTGTAATGTTATTTGTAATGGCCGCCCAGATGTACTGGGCGCCACAATATCGCGCACCTCCCGAGCGGGAGATGCAGGTACTGTCACGTGAGGCGAGTTAGTCGGCATAACTCTCCCCTCGTTGTTTGGTGAAATTTGTTCAATTTGTACAGATTGACTTTTATTTAAAGTAGCATCAATACAGTTAGTACATAAATTTCTATTGGGCTCCACTTTGGCGTTAGCACAAATAGTACAGGTCTCATCCTCTGAATCAGACATGTTTAACACACTAGCAACTAAACTTGCAACTTGGAAATATTATTCAAGTAAAATACAATGAAAAACGTACTGTGCCTAAGAAGCACAGAAAGATATATGACAGTTGAAATCAATAAACTGAAAAGGTTACAGCATCAAACTTTGTAAAAACAAAACACAATTTTAGCAAAGGCTTGTTCCCATTAGCAAAGAATAACTAACCCTGATGGCATAAAAAAGTTAAAGAATAAACATTTTTTTTTTTTTTTTTTTTATCACAGTCAACTACAATCTCATAGCTCTGATGTGAAGATTACTACCCTCAAACAAGCTTTGAAGACCCCTGAGTTCTGTAAGATGAACCGGAACATGCAGGAAAAAACAATGAGCTTCTGACTGAAATTTTTGATGCGTAGCAAAAGCGCCAAAAAAAGGCCCCTCCCCCTCACACACAACAGTGAGAGAGATCAGTAAACTGTCAGAATTAGATCAAGCAACTGCCAAGTGGAAAAATAGTGCCCAAACATTTTATTCACCCAGTACCTCAGAAAATGAAAACGATTTTACATTCCAGCAAAAACGTTTAACATAAATTAAGAGTTATTAAAAAGCCTGTAATTCCAGTGAAGTACCATTCCCCAGAATACTCAAATGTAAAATATACATACATGATATTATATTGGTATGGCAGGATTTTCTCATCAATTCCATTGTCAGAAAATAAAAGCTGCTACATACCTCTTTGCAGATTAATCTGCCCGCTGTCCCCTGATCTGAAGTTTACCTCTCCTCAGATGGCCGAGAAACAGCAATATGATCTTAACTACTCCGGCTAAAATCATAGAAAAAACTCTGGTAGATTCTTCTTCAAACTCTACCAGAGAAGGAATAACACACTCCGGTGCTATTAAAAATAACAAACTTTTGATTGAAGAAATAAAACTAAATAAAATCACCATAGTCCTCTCACACATCCTATCTAGTCGTTGGGTGCAAGAGAATGACTGGGAGTGACGTAGAGGGGAGGAGCTATATGCAGCTCTGCTGGGTGAATCCTCTTGCACTTCCTGTTGGGGAGGAGTAATATCCCAGAAGTAATGATGACCCGTGGACTGATCACACTTAACAGAAGAAATAACAATAACTATATAAAAAAATAAAACCAAAATATATATATATATATACTGTATGTATGTATATATATATATATACATATATATATATATATATATATAATACTAAAGTACCAGCTCTCAGGGTTAATATAATGCCAATAGGTTATGGAGCAACCCCTTTAGAAATATATTCGGGATTACTCCAGTGCACGGTAAATTATTATATACCAAAAAAGGAAACAAACCATAGATTATGTCCAGCACTACCTATTTCAGGCTACAAATAATTCATACCCTGTGTAACATCATTAGAAAACACTGGGGTATTTTGAAAAAGTGTAACCCTAACATACTTGAGATTGTTGATATGCTAATGCCAGCATTTAAAAGAGGGGTTAATATCCATAAGAAGTTAATCAGATCTGATATTGGGTCTGTAAATGCTCTTGATAAGCAAAGATATTTAACTAATAAAAATAATGGAAGCTTTCCCTGCCTTGGTTGTTCCTGTTGTGGGAATATGACAAAAGGGTCATCTTTCTTCCATCCTAAATCTGGTAAAAGGTACACTATTAAGGGTTTCCATACTTGTAATACTCAGTATGTGATATACCTTGTTAAATGCCCATGTGGGCGTGGCTATGTGTGTGAGACCACTAGATCTATCAGAGTTCAGGTTAGAAAGAACAATCCACTTGCCTCTGTCTCCTGTCACTTTTTTAAAATGGGACATGCTGTTAATCAGCTACGTTTCCAGATTATTGAATTTGTTCCTAGACCATGGAGGGGAGGGGACAGACATTTATTATTAAAACAAAGGGAATGCTTTTGTATTTTTGAACTAGGCACTATGGAACCTGATGGCATGAATAGGGATTAGGATCTTTCTGTATTTCTATAGATAAACTCTTTTATAAATAGTATATTTTTATAAATATAGTTTTGCCTCAATCATTTTTATTTCCTTTAATGTCTTTATATTTTTTATATAATATTTACATATGCTTCTGTTTTTGGTTAAGTTCATTTGACACTGTTTCAGAGATTGTTTAATGTTAAGTATATGAAATGGTTAATTTTGTAAATACTCTTTACTGCCCTCTTGTGGCGGTAGGGTATATAAAGATACTTTGTATCACTGTTTCTTATTGCATGATTAAGGGAGGTTTGCTCCCGAACCTTTGCTGTCTTTGTGCTCAATAAATTATTGAATACCACATTTTGCTGCCATCCTTCTTTGGACTTTTCACAGAAAAATGGACACCACTCCAGGGGCTGCAAATAAAAAGATGGTTTATTTAAACATCCTATCAAAGTGCATGAAGATCATATCAGACTAGGATAAATCTGTAATACTAAATGGGGTACCCCCTATATGACAATGGCGAAACACGTGTTGCGTGTTTGTATATGTCTCGGGAAAGGCCGCCTGAGTGAAGGAGGAGGTTGCTGTCAAAGACATGGCCTGGTAAAAGTTACAGCTCATTAACTGGAGAATCCTGACAGACCGTCAGCACTGTATATCGGAGAAGTTCGTTACGCATGGTGGAGTGGTAAGATCTAACGGAAGGCCCCTTAGATTAGAGTATATCTCTCTGTAGGACTTTGCCTACACCATAAACTGTGCTCAAACAGTACTGTCTCCTTACAGGAATATCGTTATTTACAAGATTTATGCTGGCAAAATGTTGGTCACTGCATATGTTCATCTAACCTCATTTCATCAGTGTATGCCGCCGAGCATTAACATGTTATATGCTTAACAACTGCTGTTTTGACCTGCACTGTGATTACCATCTGCATTATTCCTTATATTGCTGAAGCACTAACATTGCATGGAATACATTGCTGGATAGCATTCATCCTAACATTCTGCTATAGCTATCACGCTTAGTAAGGCTGCTTTCCTTGCTTGCTTTATTCACAGCTGTTTGTTATTGAACTTTTAACTGATGCACGGACTGCACTTTATACAGCATTTATGAATTATGGTTACATACTAATGATGGACTGATCATATCTCCAGAATTGTTGCTATATTATGTAGTCATATTTTTTTGCACACAGCATTTATTGTGGATATATTATATTGCAGGGTTATATTGTGGAATTAATTATATCACATATCCCTTTGAGCTGTATATGTGCAATATTAGTTTGACTGATTTAGCATAAATTTATTCAGTTGTTGATCTTTACCTCCATGGCCATGGCTTTTGTTTTTATTCACTGTGGTTATTATTATATTCTTATGACATATTTGTTTAGTCAATAAATTGTTCACTTCATTGTATCAATTTTGAGTATTTTGATTCTTTGCCTTTTTTGTGTCTGGTTCCTTGTGACTGCTGGATATTCCAGGCCTGATATAATTTTATGGTGTATCATATGAGAAGTGCTGGCTAAGGAATCCTTTCCTTTTCTACATTATTTATCTTTTTTCTGTCACTTCCCTTTTTCTACCATTGAATTTATTTCAATAAATGATTCCTCCTGTGCACGCTTTGACATTTGACATTTATGTCTGAGGTTTCTCTTCACCATATCATTAATATATATATATATATATATATATATATATATATATATATATATATATATATATATCAAGGCATAATTGAGCCAACAGTACATTTCACATTAAATCGATAAATTCCATTACGGAATCAAACGGAATGAGCAAGTGTCCATATAATATTATCCGTGACCTATTGGTTATGTCCGTAAGTCAGTTCATATCCTTAAATAAGGAGTGTGGCTAGTATATTACCTCGGTCCTCCCAGAGTAATGCAGTGTTCCAACTAATATTGCATCAAGTGTGTGCTAGCTCACCGGACCAACTTGACGGTCCTCCCAGAGCTGTGTTGTGCATATACTCACCGGACCTACGTTACCCAGTTATACACAATATCACGTCCCATATACCACTAGCTTCTCCGGGCACACCACTGTCAGGTCACTGTCATCATTGTCAGCACTGGTCACTGCTTGTAAATCCATTTGCTTCAAACGTGAGTACTTTACAGGTATCAGGGTTTTTTCCCTGCTTTGTTTGCCATTTGCTGCTGGCAGCCATTTTACTCACCTCTCTTGTTGACTCTGGTGCATACTATGTGATGCTGCTAATTTCCTGCACTTCTTTTTATGGCCAGACTGGTGTACATCATCAGTGTGAGACAGGATGCAGTCTCAGAATTGGGATGTCATCACTTATTATTTAAAGGGCCTCTTTTCAGTATGCTTTGCCCTTACGTTGTCTCAGACCTGTTTGTGAGACCTGTGTATTACCTGGCTGTCTGACGTTCCTCCTGGTTCCTGATCCCTGGCTTGTTCCTGACTCTGCTGTTCTGCTTGTTTCTGATTCCGGCTCGTCTGACTACTCGCTTTGGCTCCTGACTCGGCTCGTTTGACTATTCGCTTTGGCTCCTGACCCGGCTCGTCTGACTACCAGCTCTGGTTTTGATTCCTGGCTTGTTATTTGTTTTGTGGACTTTTTATTATTTTTTGCTATTAATAAAGGTGTGATTATTTTTGCACTTCTCGTCTCAGTCTGATTCTTGGCACCCTGACATTACGCAAGGGCCATGAATCCTGATAGTGCTAATAATCCACCTTTACCTGCCATAATTTCCAGGATGGATGAACAGGATCACCGCTTGGATCAATTTGCACTAGCCCTGCAAACCCTGCTGACTCGCACTGCACATTTGGACCAAAGGGTCCCGCAAGTTATGGCTGCTCCTGTTTCTGCTGCTGCACCTAGTACTACCAGGAGCATGTCCGGTTCTGCACCTCTACCTCAGCGATATGGAGGCGATCCTAATCAGTGCAGAGAGTTTTGAACCAGGTGGGCATTTACTTTGAGATGTTACCTCAGGCGTTTCCCTCTGACAGAGCTAAGGTGGGATTTCTCATCTCGTTACTCTCTGACACAGCTCTTGCCTGGGCTAATCCCTTGTGGGAGACTAATAAACCTGTGATTTCAAATTACCTTGAATTTGTGGCCTCCTTTCGAAGGGTATTTTATGTTCTGGCTCGCTCCTCCTCTGCTGCTAAACGACTCATGTCCATTCAGCAAGGTACAAGATCTCTTGCTCAGTATGCCATTGAGTTCCATACGCTTGCCGCAGAGATAGGTTGGAACAATGAAGCCCTTGGTGCCACCTTCTTTCATGGGCTCTCTGATGCGAATAAAGAGATTTACCAGAAGATCTCGAGGCATTTGTGTCTTTTTTTATCCTAATTGACATCAGACTAAGTGAGAGGCCCTCTTTCAAGAAACACTTGCGGAAGCCTCCTGTATCGTTGTCTCCTACTCAGTTTGTGCACAGAATAAGACTCCTCAACGTCTTCCTGTGGGTCTTCTTCAACCTATTGCTAATGGTGAGCGTCCTTGGACACATCTTTCCATGGACTTCATTGTCGAGCTCCCTGTTCCCAATGGCAATACTGTTATCCTTATGGTGGTTGACCATTTTTTTTAAATGTCACATTGCATTCCCTTGAAGAAGTTGCCTACCGCTCAGGAGCTTGCTTCAATTTTTGCCCGGGAGGTCTTCCGTTTACATGGGTTACCAAAGGAGATAGTGTCGGACAGGGGTAGCCAGTTTGTCTTCAGATTTTGGCGTTCCTTTTGTGCTCAAATGGGGATCCAGCTTTCCTTCTCCTCTGCATATCACCCTCAATCTAATGGGGCTGCGGAACGGTCTAATCAAGCTCTGGAACAGTTCCTCCGTTGCTATGTCTCAGATCACCACAATAATTGGTCTGAACTGTTACCTTGGGAAGCGTTTGCTCGTAATAGTGCTATTAATGCTTCCTCCAAGTTGTCCCCGTTCATGGGGAATTATGGGTTTCAACCATCCTTGTTGCCGGATTCATTCATGTCTCAGGGTATTCCGGCTTTGGAGGAGCATCTCCGACAACTCCGTTCCACGTGGGTGCAGATTCAGGATTGCCTTCATCGTTCTATGCAGCGCCAAAAGTTCCAGGCCGATAATAGGCGCCTGTCCGCACCTTCCTACCAGGTTGGTGAGAAAGTTTGGCTGTCCTCCCGCAACTTGAACCTTCGTGTGCCTTCCAATAAACTGGCTCCTTGTTATGTTGGTCCTTTTCGAATACTCCGACGGGTTAATCCTGTGGCCTACACTCTTGACCTTCCTAGTGCAATGCGCATCTCCAATGTTTTTCATGTCTCCCTCTTGAAACCATTGGTTTGTAATCGGTTTACCACTGTGTTGCCTCATTCCTGTCCTATCTTTGTTGACAACCATGAGGAGTATGAGGTCAGCAGCATTATTGACTCTCATATGTCCAGGGGCCATGTACAGTATTTGGTTCACTGGAGGGGCTACGGTCCAGAGGAGCGTTCATGGGTTCCCTCCTCTGATGTTCATGCTCCCGCCCTCCTCCATACCTTCCATGCCCGTTTCCCCAATAAGCCTTTTGTCCTCCCACGGGAAAGGGGTCATTGAGGGGAGGGTACTGTCAGGGTTTTTTCCCTGCTTTGTTTGCCATGTGCTGCTGGCAGCCATTTTACTCACCTCTCTTGCAGACTCTGGTGCATACTGTGTGATGCTGCTTATTTCCTGCACTTCTTTTTATGGCCAGACTGGTGTACATCATCAGTGTGAGACAGGATGCAGTCTCAGAATTGGGATGTCATCATTATTTAAAGGGCCTCTGTTCAGTATGCTTTGCCCTTGTGTTGTCTCAGACCTGTTTGTGAGAGCTCCTGTGTATTACCTGGCTGTCTGACATCCCTCCTGGTTCCTGATCCCTGGCTTGTTCCTGACTCTGCTGTTCTCCTTGTTCCTGATTCCGGCTCATCTGACTACTCGCTTTGGCTCCTGACTTGGCTCGTCTGACTATTCGCTTTGGCTCCTGACTTGGCTCGTCTGACTACCAGCTCTGATTTTGATTCCTGGCTTGTTATTTGTTTTGTGGACTTTTTATTATTTTTGCTATTAATAAAGGTGTGATTATTTTTGCACTTCTCATATCAGTCTGATTCCTGGCACCCTGACAACAGGCTCCAGTAAATATCCCAAGTAAGCAACTTAGTATCACTTCTCTATCGTCCGACTGTTGAAAACCATGCTTCTATTGTTTGGGGAGTGGTTTTGTCTGTTACGCGCGTTTCACCCGCAGTCAATTGGGCTTTCTCAAGCGTCATGGCTTGTGCAGGTAAGTTACCTGTCTTTTATTGGCAAATTGCAAGTTCCGGTGAAATAGGTTGACCTTTGAACTGCATGCACTATATTTAACTATATACATAAATAGACAAAATATCACAAAAATTAAAGGGACACTGAACCCAAATTTTTTATTTCATGATTCAGATAGAGCATGTAATTTAAACAACTTTCTAATTTACTTCTATTATCAATTTTTCTTTGTTCTCTTGATATCTTTATTGGAAAATAAGACATCTCAGCTAAGGAGCAGGCTAATTTTTGGTTCAGTACCATGGACAGCACTTGTTTAAATGTGCTGTCCAATCAGCAAGGACAACCCAAAAATGGGCCGGCATCTAAACTTACATTCTTACCAAGAGAACAAAGAAAATGTGATAATAGGAGTAAATTAGAAAGTTGCTTAATATTGCATGCTCTATCTGAATCACAAAAGAAAATTTTTGGGTTCAGTGTCCCTTTAAGTTATACCTCTATATATAGGACTGGTACTATAACCTTCAATTATTGAAGAAATTTTGAGATTACCAGGGATTTGTATATATCTACGACATTTTAATTTTTAACAATGCTAGCTTGAGAGGGTGGGAATTTGATAACACAACTCTATTCTATACTTTATTTAGTCATGTTAATCTTTTACATTAGGGGGCTCAATCGAGTATTTCCTACTTAATATAGCATAGATCTATTAACCCTTTCTTTAGGGGTAGTAAGGACTTGGCTAGTTCATATCCTATTAGTCCATCAAAAATGGTGCATACTTGATTTCTTCATTAAGCCCTAGTGGGTATAACGAATTCATGTTGTAAATCTACTTACATTCTGCTTTAAGAAGTAGTCTATCAATATCACCACCTCTGTTTTTCAAATCAGTCAGTTCTAAACCCATCCATCTGAAATCAGTGTGTTTACTATTGTGACACTCAAGAAAGTGTCTGGCTACCCCACTACTCTTTATTCTTTCCTTAAGGATGTCTCTGCGATCTTCCTTAATGCGCTCATGTAGTTCCCTATAGGTTTTGCCGATATAGAATTTTGGGCAGGAGCAGGTAACAACATAAACACCCTCACTTTTACATGAGATCTGTCCCTTTATGTGGAATATTTACCCTTCAATGTTGGTAATTTTATTACCCCACAACATAAATTTTAAAATAATACATTTTCCACGTATATATGAACCGGGTTTCGGGAAACTGTTATATGAGGAAAGCAAACATATGGAATCTAAAGTACGCTTCATTTCCACTTATAATAATAGGTGGTTAGAAATTAGAGCTATTCTTGCAAGAAGCTGGCAAGTATTACCAATAGATAATGAAGTAACTAATATACTTGGAGAAACCACCTCTTTAACGGCCCAAAGAGCTCCATCGCTGAAGGACAAACTAGTCCATAGCCATTTTACTAACCCAAATAAAAACAAAAACAGAATTGGCTTAGCAAAAAACAATCGAATCACGGTTCATATATATGTGGAAAATTTATTTTTTGCAAATTTATGTTGCAGGGTAATAAAATTACCAACAATGAAGGGAAAATATATTATTGTTGCCATTTGTAACCAAAATAAATCAATTCAAGTGTTTGCGAAAGAGCCGTGTCACGGTTATATTATGTATCATTAGACTGCTGAACATGTTACATTCAATACTGTGACATAGTAGCATTTGCACAAAGCAATATTAAAGCAATACTGCTATATGTTCATGTGCAATAAGCCAGGCAACAATATTAATATAAGAACTAAATTTCAACAATGGACAAAGCATACAGTTAACATATCTACCATATCATATCTTAAACAAGGGCGTGACAAGCGGATAGCGAATCAGGGAAGTGCAATAATCTTGCATATGCCGTCAGATATATGACAGCCGATATTAATGCTATGTATAATATATGTAAGAACTTAGTCATGAAATATTATAACACAGTTATGCAAAAGTATTACAAATACCTTAATATGGCAATATTGTAATATGGCAAGGAAATACAATGTGTACAATTGATACCAATTTTTCAAAATCAAAACTCAGAGCAGGAATAGTGATTAAACTCATAGAGGGCTAATTTAGCAGATAAAGAGATAAACCCCATGAATAATGACAGATCTAATAAACTCAAATAAACTCAAATACACCATGATAATAATAGGGCATCTATATAACGCTACATGAGCAATAACATGCCGGTCCCTAGAGACTTGATGATACAAAAAATAATGAATGAGCAAGCAACTAACAACTTAATGGTAGATTAATGCAATGGTTGATTAATAAAACATAGATAAGTCTAATTGGGTGTTGAGCCCTTTTGGATAAATAGTACCAAGACGGTGTATCACCGTGCCTCTCTCTTTAAAAGCTCTTCATCTCTATTACCACCTTTTTTAAGGTTCTCGTCATGGCGATGGTATGGCTATGTTCTAAAAAGTGACATGGCACAGGTTGATCACTCTTGTGATTTTTATAGGCTGCCCTGATGGCACTTTTATGGTTGGAAAGACGTTCCCTAAAAGAAGTACAGGTCTTGCCAACATAGTACCTCCCACACGGACAGATTATAATATAAACACAATCTGAAGTACAAGTCAATCTATGTCTTATAGAATATTGTTGAGTCCTATACGGATGTCTAAAGCAGGGGTCACCAACCTTTCAGACCTCAGGGACCACTAAATTCACAATTTTGAATCCCGTGGACCACTAACATGATTTTTTTTTTAAAAAGGTACAGAATTTGGCGGTTAATAATAATAATAATATATATATATATATATATACACACACACTCTCACACACACATATATATATACACACATAAATATATATATATATATATATATATATATATATATATACACACACACTAATAGGCTAGTTCATATCCTATTAGTCCATCAAAAATGGTGCATAATTGATTTCTTCATTAAGCCCTAGTGGGTATAACGAATTCATGTTGTAAATCTACTTACATTCTGCTTTAAGAGGTAGTCTATCAATATCACCCCCTCTGTTTTTCAAATCAATCAGTTCTAAGCCCATCCATCTGAAATCAGTGTGTTTACTATTGTGACACTCAAGAAAGTGTCTGGCTACCCCACTACTCTTTATTCTTTCCTTAAGGATGTCTCTGCGATGTTCCTTAATGCCCTCATGTAGTTCCCTATAGGTTTTGCCGATATAGAATATTGGGCAGGAGCAGGTAACAACATAAACACCCTCACTTTTACATGAGATCCGTCCCTTTATGTGGAATGTTTACCCTTCAATGTTGGTAATTTTATTACCCCACAACATAAATTTTAAAATAATACATTTTCCACGTATATATGAACCGTGATTCGAGGAACTGTTATATGGGGAAAGCAAACATATGAAATCTAAAGTATGCTTCATTTCTACTTATAATAATAGGTGGTTAGAAATTAGAGCTATTCTTGCAAGAAGCTGGCAAGTATTGCCAATAGATAATGAAGTAACTAATATAGTTGGAGAAACCACCTCTTTAACGGCCCGAAGAGCTCCATCCCTGAAGGAAAAACTAGTCCATAGCCATTTTACTAACCCAAATAAAAAACAAAAACAGAATTGGCTTAGCAAAAAACAATCAAATCACGGTTCATATATATGTGGAAAATTTATTTTTTGCAAATTTATGTTGCAGGGTAATAAAATTACCAACAATGAAGGGAAAACATATTAGAGTTGCCATTTGTAATCAAAATAAATCAATTCAAGTGTTTGCGAAAGAGCCGTGTCATGGTTATATTATGTATCATTAGACTGCTGAACATGTTACATTCAATACTGTGACATAGTAGCATTTGCACAAAGCAATATTAAAGCAATACTGCTATATGTTCATGTGCAATAAGCCAGGCCACAATATTAATATAAGAACTAAATTTCAACAATGGACAAAGCATACAGTTAACATATCTACCATATCATATCTTAAACAAGGGTGTGACAAGCGGATAGCGAATCAGGGAAGTGCAATAATCTTGCATATGCCATCAGATATATGAAAGCCGATATTAATGCTATGTATAATATATGTAAGAACGTAGTCATGAAATATTATAACACAGTTATGCAAAAGTATTACAAATATCTTAATATGGCAATATTGTAATATGGCAAGGAAATACAATGTGTACAATTGATACCAATTTTTCAAAATTTTCAGGAATTTTCAGGAATAGTGATTAAACTCATAGAGGGCTAATTTAGCAGATAAAGAGATAAACCCCATGAATAATGACAGATCTAATAAACTCAAATACACCATGATAATAATAGGGCATCTATATAACGCTACATGAGCAATAACATGCCAGTCCCTAGAGACTTGATGGTACAAAAAAATAATGAATGAGCAAGCAACTAACAACTTAATGGTAGATTAATGCAATGGTTGATTAATAAAACATAGATAAGTCTAATTGGGTGTTGAGCCCTTTTGAATAAATGGTACCAAGACGGTGTATCACTGTGCCTCTCTCTTTAAAAGCTCTTCATCTCTGTTACCACCTTTTTAAAGGTTGTCGTCATGGCGATGGTATGGCTATGTTCTAAAAAGTGACATGGCACAGGTTGATCACTCTTGTGATTTTTATAGGCTGCCCTGATGGCACTTTTATGGTTGGAAAGACGTTCCCTAAAAGAAGTACAGGTCTTGCCAACATAGTACCTCCCACACGGACAGATTATAATATAAACAAAATCTGAAGTACAAGTCAATCTATGTCTTATAGAATATTGTTGAGTCCTATACGGATGTCTAAAGCAGGGGTCGCCAACCTTTCAGACCTCAGGGACCACTAAACTCACAATTTTGAATCCCGTGGACCACTAACATGATTTTTTTTAAAAAGGTACAGAATTTGGCGGCTAATAATAATAATAATAATAATATATATATATATATATATATATATATACACACATTCTCACACACACATATATATATATACACACACACATATATATATATATATACACACACACACACACACAAATATATATATATATATATATATATATATATATATATATAAACACACACATATACAGGGAGTGCAGAATTATTAGGCAAATGAGTATTTTGACCACATCATCCTCTTTATGCATGTTGTCTTGCTCCAAGCTGTATAGGCTCGAAAGCCTACTACCAATTAAGCATATTAGGTGATGTGCATCTCTGTAATGAGAAGGGGTGTGGTCTAATGACATCAACACCCTATATCAGGTGTGCATAATTATTAGGCAACTTCCTTTCCTTTGGCAAAATGGGTCAAAAGAAGGACTTGACAGGCTCAGAAAAGTCAAAAATAGTGAGATATCTTGCAGAGGGATGCAGCACTCTTAAAATTGCAAAGCTTCTGAAGCGTGATCATCGAACAATCAAGCGTTTCATTCAAAATAGTCAACAGGGTCGCAAGAAGCGTGTGGAAAAACCAAGGCGCAAAATAACTGCCCATGAACTTAGAAAAGTCAAGCGTGCAGCTGCCAAGATGCCACTTGCCACCAGTTTAGCCATATTTCAGAGCTGCAACATCACTGGAGTGCCCAAAAGCACAAGGTGTGCAATACTCAGCGACATGGCCAAGGTAAGAAAGGCTGAAAGACGACCACCACTGAACAAGACACACAAGCTGAAACGTCAAGACTGGGCCAAGAAATATCTCAAGACTGATTTTTCTAAGGTTTTATGGACTGATGAAATGAGAGTGAGTCTTGATGGGCCAGATGGATGGGCCCGTGGCTGGATTGGTAAAGGGCAGAGAGCTCCAGTCCGACTCAGACGCCAGCAAGGTGGAGGTGGAGTACTGGTTTGGGCTGGTATCATCAAAGATGACCTTGTGGGGCCTTTTCGGGTTGAGGATGGAGTCAAGCTCAACTCCCAGTCCTACTGCCAGTTTCTGGAAGACACCTTCTTCAAGCAGTGGTACAGGAAGAAGTCTGCATCCTTCAAGAAAAACATGATTTTCATGCAGGACAATGCTCCATCACACGCGTCCAAGTACTCCACAGCGTGGCTGGCAAGAAAGGGTATAAAAGAAGAAAATCTAATGACATGGCCTCCTTGTTCACCTGATCTGAACCCCATTGAGAACTCGTGGTCCATCATCAAATGTGAGATTTACAAGGAGGGAAAACAGTACACCTCTCTGAACAGTGTCTGGGAGGCTGTGGTTGCTGCTGCACGCAATGTTGATGGTGAACAGATCAAAACACTGACAGAATCCATGGATGGCAGGCTTGTGAGTGTCCTTGCAAAGAAAGGTGGCTATATTGGTCACTGATTTGTTTTTGAATGTCAAAAATGTATATTTGTGAATGTTGAGATGTTATATTGGTTTCACTGGTAAAAATAAATAATTGAAATGGGTATATATTTGTTTTTTGTTAAGTTGCCTAATAATTATGCACAGTAATAGTCACCTGCACACACAGATATCCCCCTAAAATAGCTATAACTAAAAACAAACTAAAAACTACTTCCAAAACTATTCAGCTTTGATATTAATAAGTTTTTTGGGTTCATTGAGAACATGGTTGTTGTTCAATAATAAAATGAATCCTCAAAAATACAACTTGCCTAATAATTCTGCACTCCCTGTATATATATATATATATATATATATATATATATATATATATATATATATATATATATATATATATATATATATACAGTACATACACACACATACTGTACATAACTAGTATAACCATAGCTAAGTTTACATTATGTATATATTTACACATTTTTAAGAATTGGAATTAACTAACAATGACAGAACTGAGAGAATACTTCCAAATGACAGATGAAGAGTGAGTGCCAACTTTTGAGCTGGAAACAGGGGCAGAAAGTAAGAAAAAATATTTATGTTTAAAATGAACACAAGACTTCCATGTTTCCTCTCCAGTTAGGAATTATTCAAAACTACTTATGATCATGGACAGACATTGAAGTCATAAATTAAGATTATATCAGAAAGTTCTCAATACGGATGTGAGCTAACCACGACTGATGTTACTGGCAATTACTATAATACTGGTGGGATATGGCTCATCTGCTGGATGGCAATTACTGGAATTTAGGTGGAATGGCTTTCTGCACGGGAAAATTATCAGAATGTGGCACAACGGGGGTGACACCATCAGAGGAGATTAATCCCTGCTTTATGGTGTCAAGGACCACCAACATCTTTTCGCAGACCACCAGTGGTTCACGGGTCTAAAGTATCACCTGTTAACATGGTATTACAAGTTACACAACTGCCATACTTGTAGCCGCCCACCTTACCCTTCAGTAGCCAAGTTTGTATGTCACAATTTATGTCATGTTTAACCATCAGTGATCTTAGGCTTTTGGCTTTTTTATACACTATACGTGAGGGTTTCAAATCTTTAAAAGGTAATGTTGGGTCCTCAGAGAGGATATACTAGTCTTTGGCCAGAGCATTTTTGACCAAATTACTGGCTGGCATGTGGTGATAAAATTAAAGGCATTAGGTTCTGATTTCCTCACTCTGTTTTTGTTAATACAAACACCCCGTTGAAATTTCAGAATTTCCAACCTCCACAGTTGAAGTTTGGAATTTAGAAATCTCAATTACTGAGAGTAATTAGAAACAACACGGAGGCTATTGACAAACAAGCACAATTTGTATTAATGAGAGATACGTTTTTGGCAAGGGGTTATAAATTGAAAGACATTATGAACACTTGGAAGGAGAGTGAACATTTAGATCAGAGATCTCTTATTACAAGTGGAGTGTTAAATATCGCTTTTGCAAAAGCGATATTAGCGCTCCACTAACTAATACCAGTGCATGCTTATGTGCGCTGGTATTTCATGTAGACAGCAATGGAAATTCGAGATCATGTTCGCATTGCGGGAAAGCATTCACTCACAAGAGTGTGCTTCCATAGGCTCCAATGGTAGCTTCATTCTGATGTCGTCATACCTGGCACTGTAATATTTCAGACGCAACAGTCTGGTTTTTTTTAAATACATTTAACCGCCACCTCAACTGTTTCCTATTTAAGGGACCTTCCCCTCCACCTAATTGCTTCTGTTATTAGCTTCACTCTGAGTATCAAGCTACAGAAGAAGATTGCTCGGATTCCTTATAAAGACTACTGCTCTCCATACAAAGTGATCTCTCTATTTTCAAAATCTACAGTTTCACTACAGAGGATTCCTAAACCCTGATTCAGAGTTCTACCTGTCACTCAAACTGCTCACTGCAGGTTCCTTCTAAGCCTCCAGAATTAACTCTCAAACGGACTTCAGGTACTTTTAGTTACCTTATTACTATATGTTATAGCTGTTAACTTCCAAGCATATCAAAGTTAACTCTCAATACTATACAAAAGTGTTCATAAACATCTTTTGTGCTATCCTGACTTCTCAGGATTTAACTTACTCCTTCTATCTGATTAATGCTATTTAAGTATACCTTTTCAATGCTTATATGCAAATTAAGCTAGTGTTTATACTTATAGCTACTTATAGCTACAATTCCAATACATAGCTCTCCAAGGTATCATTGAAGGCACAGAACTAAAGCATAGTGAAGGGGGTAAGTTGCACACCGATGGCAGCATATTGTAAATCTTTGCAAGGACACTCACAAGCCTGCCATCCATGGATTTTGTCAGTGTTTTGATCTGTTCACCATCAACATTGCGTGCAGCAGCAACCACAGCCTCCCAGACACTGTTCAGAGAGGTGTACTGTTTTCCCTCCTTGTAAATCTCACATTTGATGATGGACCACAGGTTCTCAATGGGGTTCAAATCAGGTGAACAAGGAGGCCATGTCATTAGATTTTCTTCTTTTATACGCTTTCTTGCCAGCCACGCTGTGGAGTACTTGGACGCGTGTGATGGAGCATTGTCCTGCATGAAAATCATGTTTTTCTTGAAGGATGCAGACTTCTTCCTGTACCACTGCTTGAAGAAGGTGTCTTCCAGAAACTGGCAGTAGGACTGGGAGTTGAGCTTGACTCCATCCTCAACCCAAAAAGGCCCCACAAGCTCATCTTTGATGATACCAGCCCAAACCAGTACTCCACCTCCACCTTGCTGGCGTCTGAGTCGGACTGGAGCTCTCTGCCCTTTACCAATCCAGCCACGGGCCCATCCATCTGGCCCATCAAGACTCACTCTCATTTCATCAGTCCATAAAACCTTAGAAAAATCAGTCTTGAGATATTTCTTGGCCCAGTCTTGACGTTTCAGCTTGTGTGTCTTGTTTAGTGGTGGTCGTCTTTCAGCCTTTCTTACCTTGGCCATGTCTCTGAGTATTGCACACCTTGTGCTTTTGGGCACTCCAGTGATGTTGCAGCTCTGAAATATGGCCAAACTGGTGGCAAGTGGCATCTTGGCAGCTGCACGCTTGACTTTTCTAAGTTCATGGGCAGTTATTTTGCGCCTTGGTTTTTCCACATGCTTCTTGTGACCCTGTTGACTATTTTGAATGAAACGCTTGATTGTTCGATGATCACGCTTTAGAAGCTTTGCAATTTTAAGAGTGCTGCATCCCTCTGCAAGATATCTCACTATTTTTGACTTTTCTGAGCCTGTCAAGTCCTTCTTTTGACCCATTTAGCCAAAGGAAAGGAAGTTGCCTAATAATTATGCACACCTGATATAGGGCGTTGATGTCATTAGACCACACCCCTTCTCATTACAGAGATGCACATCACCTAATATGCTTAATTGGTAGTAGGCTTTCGAGCCTATACAGCTTGGAGTAAGACAACATGCATAAAGAGGATGATGTGGTCAAAATACTCATTTGCCTAATAATTCTGCACTCCCTGTATATACATATATATGTGTTAATATATGTATATACACATATTAACACATATAAATATATATATATATATAAAAGCATATACATGTTAATCTTCTAAGCACTAATTGATATTGCAAGCTCGCGATAACATAGTGCTCCACTTGTAATCTGTCCCTTAGTGTTTTGTTTATTTGGGGCCAGATAACGAGTGGAGCGCTATTTATCCCTTTCGCTCTCGTGCTAACTGTGCTAGAAGTAAACATTTTGTGCGCGCCGGTTTGCGTTCGTATTACAAGTTGAAAGTAAAATGTTACCGATCGCGGGCTAACCTGATGCACGCAAAAAGCCGAAGTTAGAATATCTTGCGTGTGATAACCTATTCCACCATAGAAGTCAATGGAGAAAAAAAGTGGAGAAAAAATCCTAACCCGAATGCATATTCTCAAATTAGCATAAATAAAAAGAGAGAAGCGCTCAACCTGGGAACGAACAATAGCAGATTAGCTTGTTCTGTGGCTAGTTACCACCCAAGAAGCAGCCTCTTTTTGCTCAACAGGCTGCTTCTTGGGTGGTAACTAGCCACAGAACAAGCTATTATGCTATTGTTCGTTCCCAGGTTGAGCGCTTCTCTCTTTTTATTTATGCAAATTATGAAGTCTCCCTAAGTGTGATGCGGGGATCCTGACGTGGACCCGTTGCTCAGTGTGCCTGGAGGGATATGGCTGCACCTCACTGACAAGGCCCACAATAGGCCGAAACGTACATCTGGGGTTTTGCTGTTTCTCTCGTTCAGAGATGGATTGCCTGGTATTTCAGGGCTGGACTGTACTGTGAAGTCAGAATCAGACTGATATGCTTCAGGAAAGTTCTTCTCTGTGAAAGGCACATGTTGAGCAAAAAGAGGCTGCTTCTTGGGTGGTAACTAGCCATAGAATAAGCTATTATGCTATTGTTCGTTCCCAGGTTGAGGGCTTCTCTCTTTTTATTTATGCATATTCTCAAATTAGCTAACCCGACATGAAAATATGAATATTTCACAATACAATGTTCTTCACATAGAAGAATATGTTCTATTTATTCTTAAATACATACTGTATTCATATATATCATGGTATTTTGGTACAATATATATCTATACCTATAAATCTATATATACTATATATACTGTATATATGTGTGTGTGTGTGTGTGTATATGTATATATATATATATATTGTGATACAAAGCAAAAGAGTATTGTAGGCTGATGTAGTAAAAAACTGTTCTTTATTCATCCAAATAATGGTAAAAAGACCAAGGAGGTCTACAGCAAACAGGTTACAACACACTCAGCAGTGAGCATTGAAATGCTGCTGACATGTTTTGGCCTGGGGCCGTAGTCGTAGCTATTCAATACACCTGTACTAAAAATATTTAAAAGCAGTGCTCAATGTCTATTGGTCAATATATGACCCAATCAAATATATGAATTTGGGGGGGTGTTGCAGTCTACACTTATGTGGACCAATTAACCAGTTATTAACCTTAAAATAAATGTTAACTAAATTCCTAATGTGTGTTAGCAAGTTAACATATGCTTGAATATATATAGATACACAGAACTTGTGAAAAATAATTGGGTGAATGTATATGGGTAAATATAGGTAGATAAATACACAAATAAGCACATAAATGAATAGTAGTCGCTTGTGTTAAAGGAACCATGTCCCCACAAATTATCACAGATATCTTATCTGTTCGTTTAGTGGCATACTAACATATGTATATCAAAAATATGCGGTGGGAAAATATAATATCCTATCTTATAAAATTATATGTAATTAGATAAAATTTTATAAAGCAATGAAGAGTTACCTGGGCATATCCACATCCTATACTATAAAAGGCCAAGTGTGTTTGTCCGAAGCTGTCATGCGCAGTAGAGACAGCACGCGGACAAACACACTGGCCTAAGTCCCTACCTGTTCTGCCGACTGCGCCGAGCAGAAGTGGGCGTGGCCGATCGTGAAGGGGGCGGGGCCTAACGCGAAAGCCCGTGGAAGGGGCGGAGCCTAGCGTGAAGGCACGTGAAGGGCCGTGGAGAGAGCTCAAACAGCTCAAGAGAGGGTGGAGGGATGTGGGGAGATGTGGGGAGAGGGGGGGAGATGTGCAGTGAGGGGGGAGATGTGGGGAGATGTGGAGTGAGGGGGGAGATGTGGAGAGAGGGGAGAGATGTGGGGAGATGTGGAGAGAGGGGGGAGATGTGGAGAGAGTGGAGAGAGGGGAGAGATGTGGGGAGATGTGGAGAGAGGGGGGAGATGTGGAGAGAGGGGGGAGATGTGGAGAGAGGGGGGAGATGTGGAGAGAGGGGGGAGATGTGGGGAGATGTGGAGAGAGGGGGGAGATGTGGAGAGAGGGGGGAGATGTGCAGTGAGGGGGGAGATGTGGGGAGATGTGGAGTGAGGGGGGAGATGTGGAGTGAGGGGGGAGATGTGGAGTGAGGGGGGGAGATGTGGAGAGAGGGGGGGAGATGTGGAGAGAGGGGGGAGATGTGGAGAGAGGGGGGAGATGTGGAGAGAGGGGGGAGATGTGGAGAGAGGGGGGAGATGTGGAGAGAGGGGGGAGATGTGGGGAGATGTGGAGAGAGGGGGGAGATGTGGAGAGAGGGGGGAGATGTGGAGAGAGGGGGGGAGATGTGGGGAGAGAGAGAGGGGAAAGAGAGAGGGAGAGAGGGGGGAGAGGGAGAGAGAAAGAGAGGAGAGAGAGAGAGAGAGAGAGAGGGGGGGAGAGAGAGAGAGAGGGGGGGGAGAGGGAGAGAGAGGGGGGGGAGGGGAGAGAGAGAGGGGAGAGAGAGAGAGGGGGGGAAGAGAGAGAGGGGGAGAGATAGAGGGGCAAGAGAGAGAGAGAGGAGAGACAGAGGGGGGAGAGAGAGAGGAGAGAGAGAGAGAGGGGGGGAGAGAGAGGGGGGGAGGGAGGGAGAGAGGGGAGGGAGAGAGGGAGAGAGAGAGAGAGGGGGGAGAGAGAGAGAGAGGGGGGAGAGAGAGAGATAGAGGGGAGAGAGAAAGAGAGAGGCGAGAGAGAGAGAGATAGAGGGGAGATAGAGAGAGGGGGGAGATAGAGAGAGGGGTGAGATAGAGAGAGGGGTGAGATAGAGAGAGGGGGGAGAGAGAGAGGGGGTAGAGAGAGAAAGGGGAGAGAGAGAGAGGGGAGAGAGAGAAAGGGGAGAGAGAGAGAAAGGGGAGAGAGAGAGAAAGGGGAGAGAGAGAGAAAGGGGGGAGAGAGAGAAAGAGAGAGAGGGGCGAGAGAGAGAGGGGAGCGAGAGAGAGAGGGGGAGATGGAGAGAGAGAGGGGGAGAGAGCGCAAAAGAGAGGGGGAGAGAGAAAGCAAAAGAGAGTGGGAGGGAGAGAACGCCAGGGGTGGGACCACTGTAATGCAAAAAATGGCCCGTGTGAACGGGCTTTAGGACTAGTATGTAATATTTCAACTGAAACATGGACTAAAGGAGAGTATATTATCAAATACATTTTAGACCTTTTTAAATACCTTTTTTAATGTTGGACTAAGCGAAGACATACAAACAATGCCCAAAAAGGTTTGATTCCCAAAAGGCTAGATAATATTATCTGGAAAAGATGATGAGTACATGTGTATTCTATATGTAATCAAGATTAGATGGTCATATACGTATATCCAATCATAAGATCACAATATAGTATCAATAGAGAAGATATCATACAGTGTAGTGTATCTTTAGAAAAGGGATGTCACGATGTCTGTAAAGGATGGTATGGTATTCCAGTATAGGAGAGAGAGAGAGTGTCCAGGCATTCTCATTTTCAGTAATTGATCAGATCGTAGGAACTCTTGTTTTTAATTTAAAGATCCAAAACATCTCTCTTTTTCCTAAAATCTTGTTTTTATCATCACCTCTAGGGGGTGATCTAATTTGTTCAATTATTTGCCATCTTAGAGTATCCTTTTTTGGTGGACTCTATTGAAGTGTTTGACTAGAGGGGTACTGGCCTCACCCTTTGTGATTGTCGACAAATGGTTCCTCATGCGAGTATTGGCATCATTTGTTGTCAATCCTACATACTGAAGATGGCATTCAATGCAAGTGATGACGTATATGATGTAGGAGGATGTGCAATTTAAACATTTGTCAATTTGATATGTTTCTCCAGTAACTGATGAAACAAACTTGTCTGAAAAAATTCCAAAATCACAAGGTCTGCATTTAGTTCTCCCACACCTATACATTCCTTTATGTGTTTACGAAATGAGGAAGAAGGGAAGCTGAGTCCTGGAGTCAATGATAAAGTTTATTGCAGAGCAGGCTTCAAGATACAAGGTAAGCTCCTATCTTCATCAGAGAACCTTTGTTTGATGGTGATTCTAGGGGTAATTCGGAAGGGTATACAACATTCCCTAATGTTTTACATTTCCTGTAGGAACAGCGTAAACCATTGTTTACACACTGATCCAACTTAGTGTCGGCTGCTAGGAGTCTAAAATGTTTCTTGACAATATTGCAGATAGCATTATAGTCTGTACTATAGTCAGTTACAAAAGTGACTTTAAGGGATCCACTATTCCTTATTTGTATTTATATTTTTATTGGCCAGGAGTGTGTCCCTGTCAATCAGATCCACTTGTTGCTGTGCTGCAACCTTCAGATGGTAGGGTCAGAATTTGACGTAAACAACATGAAAGCATGGATCCATCCTGCCTTGTATCAACGGTTCAGGCTGGTGGTGTAATGGTGTAATGGTGTGGGGGAATTTTCTTGGAACACTTTGGGCACCTAAGTACCAATTGAGCATCATTTAAACGCCACATCCTACCTGAGTATTATTGCTGACCATATCCATCTCTTTATGACTACAGTGTACCCATCTTATAATGGCTACTTTCAGCAGGATAATACACCATGTCACAAATCTCAAATCATCTCAAACTGGTTTCTTGAACATGACAATGAGTTCACTGTACTCCAGTGGCCTCCACAGTCACCAGATCTCAATCCAATAGAGCACCTTTGGGATGTGGTGGAACGGGATATTTGCATCATGGATGTGCAGCCGACAAATCTGCAGCAACTGCGTGATGCTATCATGTCAATATGGACCAAAATCTCTGAGGAATGTTTCCAACACCTTGTTGAATCTATGCCACAAAGAAGTAAGGCAGTTCTGAAGGCAAAAGGGGTTCCAACCCAGTACTAGCAAGGTGTACCTAATAAATAAATATATATATATATATATATATATATATATATATATATAATAAACAAAATCTGCACTCACTAGGTTTAGGTGAAAGACAATCTTTATTTTAGGTCAGGTCTGATGAAGGGGTGAATGCCCCGAAACGTCACATGGAATTAATAAGGATCGTCTTTCACCTAAACCCAGTGAGTGCAGATTGTATTTATTATATTGAAGTTATTCTAAAACCCTGATACTTGACTTTGTAGTTTGTGAGAGTGCACCTATGCTGCAATATATATATATATATATATATATATATATATAAAAAAAAACATGGGAGTCATGGTGCAGAGTTTAAGATCACTGGCACAGTGCACCCCTTTCCCCCACTACCACTTGTGCAGAGGGTCTACTAAACAACTAAAAATATAAACCTGTGTAAATGGTCGGACAATAATTCCAGCTGCCTTCCCCAGTGTCTGGGACACATATACACAAACAGCATGGACGTGCAGCGTAACCTCATGCAAAACTTTCTGCGCTCCAGGACACTTACTCCCCACCACTGAACAGTGCATGCTGGGAATTAGAGTCCAAAACTGTAGAATCACAATACTGAAAGAGAAATAGTAAACTTCAAATTCCAGAATGCTATATAACCCTCTTCCTCTAAAATGGAGCTACATTCAATTGTCTTTTTTCTGCAATTTGTACTCCAAGTGGAGAGGAAAATACAGAGGGTTGGGGGGGGGGGAATGACCCCTTGTGGATGCTGATGTATATGACACACACATATCCTTACAAGCTCTCTGTTCATCCATCTTTTTAAGCTGTACCATTTAACATGTAAATACATCTTTTTTTATTATTATTTAAAGAAACAAGAAAGTAAAAATTAAACTTTCATGATTCAGACAGAGCATGCAATTTTAAATAACTTTCCAATTTACTTCTATTATCAAATTTGCTTTGTTATTTTTGGTATCTTTTGTTGAAGACTTAACTTGGTAAGTTAATAGGAGCTTAGGAGCATGAACAGGTCTATAGCAGTCTACAGCAGCAGTGTTTGTAAGTAGGTATAACATTGTTATAAACAATGTTGCAAACACTGCTGCCAAATTAAGACACATGCAAGCTCCTGTGCTCACCAACCAAGATAATTCAGCATAATTGATAATAGAAATAAATCAGATAGTTGTTTAAAATCACATACAAAATCTAATCAATTTAAGTTCAATTTTGACTTTACTTCCCCTTAAACTTGCCAGATGTCTTTGATTAAAATGTATTGATTTGCAATGAAAATCCTCATCTGTGAAGTTGCCTGAGAACTATCCAGTTCCATAGCTCCCCCTTTATCAAAAGCAGCTTCTAAGATCTGGGGCATGATACTGAGTAGTCTGTATTTTTATTCAAGATTATGCAAACAGCAGCAAGTAACCCTAGAGCCATATTAGAATGGTAAAGACACACAGCTAAGATCTGCATACACCAGGTGATGAATATACTTATACAGGCTAGGTTATAACTGTGTTCAGCTTGCACAGGGTGGTAAGTGTAAGGGAGCCAAGCCCTGCACCCATATCTAGCATCACATAGAACACACAAAGAGTAATAACACATTTAATAATATTGAACAATATTAACAACTACTATCTAAAGGATTCCTAATTACAGTGCATTGTATTTTTAAGACTCTAGCAAGTAAACAGGTTAAACAAAATTAAACTACATGTGCAATAAGTGAAAGATGTGGAGGTTCCTGTAAAATGCTTATATATCTTGTTAGGATATAAGAGAAACAGGGGTGCCGACTATACCTCCAAGGATATTTGGTATTCCACCACATGCAAAAAAAAATTAAAATAAAATAAATTTCTACCAACTTTTATGAGAATTAGGAAATCAAATTTCTGGAAGTGTGTCTTCATAGCAGCCATGAAATTGACTATTCAGCTAAATATTTCCCTGAAGGACTAAATCCTGAAAGAGGCTTCAAAAAATATGTCACTTCATATCTTCACTAACCCAGGAATTGCTGGGTTTGCCTGCAACAGTTACCACATCATCCTTAAAAAGTCCATAGTAGGTAAAAAGACAATTTTGTATCAAACATTATCTATACAACATTTCCACATCCTCCAATGCTAGGAATAGACTGTTCTAGGGACCTTAGATCTAACTTATGCAATAAAATGCATGCTTAGCATATCTGGATTCAGGAGCAAGATGCTCACTGCCCCCTCTTCAACCTCTTTCTCTCCAACTAAACATTTCACCCTCTCTTCTTCTCGCCATCATGCATCTCACTAACTTACCCTCTCTCCATCTCATTACTATTTCTACCTGTTTTTGTCCTCTCTTTTAAAGGGACATGGAACCTAAAATTTGTATTTCATGATTCAGACAGAGCATTCAATTTTAAAAACCTTTCAAATTTACTTCTGTTATGTAATAAGTTTCATTCTCTTGAGAATACCTAGGTAGGCTCACGAGCGGCAATGCACTAGTGGGAGCTTGCTGTTGATTGGTGAAGGCACACCTTACACCATTGGCTCGCCTGATCTGTTCAGCTAGCTCCCAGTAGTACACTACTGCTCCTTCAAAAAAAGATACAATGAGAATGAAGCAATTTTGTAAATAGAAGTAAAAAGAAAAGTTGTTTAAAATGGTATGCTCTGTCTGAATCATAATAAAAAAAAATTAGGTTTCATGTCTCATTAAAGGGACATTCCAGTACAAATTATTCTGGAATACTCCCAGAATAATGTTATCAGCAAATTGCCAATATCAATTACACTAAAAAGATGGTATAACTTGTCATAGTTCAAATCTTGAAAGAATATTCTGCTGCTGATTAGTGTAGATTGTCTGCGCATCCTCTTCATGGACAGGCAGGTGGGTACATGGTGCATTGATATCCGTCAGAAGCTTGAAGGATAACAAGTCTTATCTTTTTTTCAATCTATCTTTTTTATTGTGGAAACTGGGAATACAGTAAAAGAATACGTAAGAAGGTACAAAGAAGTTGCCAAAACTGAACTCTACAGATATTATAGTCACAACAATAACAATCTATGTATACATTACCCATGCCCATGTTCAGAAAACTAATCTTATACATATAAGAAGTACTATTAAAATGTAAGTTTAATATTAAACAATTAAAGAGGCATGTTAAGTTTTCTAACGTAATACAAAAGTACTAATCTTGTTTCCTGATTTTTCCTTTTCTTGTTCTTCTCTATAACTAACACAAACTAAAAAAAATCCCAGCCTCTCTCTCCCGCCAGCTCCTGCTTGATAATGTATCACACTAACTAGTCAAATAATCTCAGAGACATAATTTTAGTAATATGAAATGGATAAATTAACTGGTTTTGTATACTGGTATAAATGAAATTGATAAAAGGAGACCACTTCTGGAAACAATTTCTGAACTTCTAGCTCATTGTTAAATTGGGTATCATACTGCTCTATTAGTAGCTGCTTTTTATTTAGACATTCACTGAGCTTTGATTCTTGTCTATTTTTCCAAATTTTTAAAGATGATATATCTGGCTGTCAAAATGTATATATTTATGAGTTTCCAATCCTCCTTAACTTCCTTTTTATGAAATAAAAAAATTATCTTCGTCAATTTAAATTGGAATCTTTTTTTGTGTGTACTTTGGACAGCCAGAACTCAATCTTCCTCCAAAACTGATTAATTTTTGGACAAAACCAAAAAGATGCAAAACGTCAGCGGCATAGAAACTTCATTTCTGACATCTGCTAAACTGAAGATTTCGCTATAAAGTTCCTTTCTTAGGGGTATAATAGGTCCTATAAAGAATTATCTTATGTAACCCTGCAATTCGATGTTGCTCTCAGACCAGGAGCTGAACCCATTGGTGAGGTATCCATGTTTTTTTATACTTTATAGGCTGCTTGTAGCATTTTAAAGGGACACTGAACCCAATTTGTTTCTTTCATGACTCAGATAGAGCAGTAATTTTAAGCAACTTTCTAATTTACTCCTATTATCAATTTTTCTTCATTCTCTTGGTATCTTTATTTGAAAAAGCAGGAATGTAAGCATAGGAGCCGGTCCATTTTTAGTTCAGCATTTAGATGAGCCGGCTCCTAAGCTTACATTCCTGCTTTTTCAAATAAAAATACCAAGAGAACGAAGAAAAATGGATAATAGTAGTAAATTAGAAAGTTGCTTAAAATTGCATGCTCTATCTGAATCATGAAAGAAAAAACATCTGGGTTCAGTGTCCCTTTAATAAAGTTATATTTTTTAAAGTTAAAGGGACACTGAACCCAAATTTTTTCTTTTGTGATTCATATAGAGCATGGAATTTTAAGCAACTTTCTAATTTACTCCTATTATAAATTTTTCTTCGTTCTCTTGCTATCTTTATTTGAAAAAATAGGCATCTAAGCTAAAGAGCCAGACAATTTTTGGTACAGACTCTAGACAGCACTTGTTTATTGGTGGGTAAATTTATCCATCAATCAGCAAGAACAACCAAGGTTGTTCACCAAAAATGGGCCGGCATCTAAACTTACATTCTTGTTTTTCAAATAAAGATACCAAGAGAATGAAGAAAATTTGATAATAGGAGTTAATTAGAAAGTTGCTTAAAATTGCATGCTCTATATGAATCACAAAAGAAAAAAATTGGGTTCAGTGTCCCTTAAGAAACATCTGGCAACTTGGTACATACAGTAGAGAGTGCAATGGAACAACATGGCCCAAATACACATAATATAATCCTATGTTGCCACTAGTCGTATGCAGGACAGAAAAGAAATAAAACAAGCAAAGCCAGCAAAGACTTTTTCTTTTGTTTTACATTGAGTGCTTTCTTCTGTCTGAACTAAACAATCTGTGAGTGGTGGTTGATATCAAACAGAAGGGATTAATATATAGCGAAAGATAATTTATATCAGACATTTCACAAAATGATTTATTTAAGGGCCATATTGGTTCTCTAAAATATTATATATGTGTAGATTCACCATGGAGCATAACTAGAAACCAATTAAGCCCATCTCTGGTTCTCGTACCAATTTTTTTTTTAGCCAATAGGGGGTCATTCTTAAAGTGATATGCAAAGACATGAAAACTTTTACAACATCATCAGAAAGATTTTAAAAAAGCAAACAAAATATGTTAAACTGTGATTAAAGTTTCACAGCTAATGTGGAGCTAGTCTCTATGCATCCAGGTGTTGAGCATCACTTGCAATAATAAACCTTTTTAAAAAAAATTTTTAGTGAGGTGTGCATAAAGAAATGTAACTGCCCTGACAGCCCCCCAAGAAGTCTTGAGCTTGGTATAAAACCCCTATGCTTGTGATAATGTATCTTCTTCCTTTTTAATGTAATCTAATGTATTGATAAACATGCATTTTTGTGCGAATTGCATATTTATAAAAACTATTATATGTTGCATTTAATACGGGTATTTATTTGACACATAGCTTACAGCAAGAACTAGTACACAATTATTTAAATCATTAACACTTAAAAGATCATATTGACATATATAATGTATATCATCACTGTTACATTGTCTGCAACATTAAAGGGACATGAAACCAAAATTATTTTTGTCATAATGCAGATAGAGCATGCAATTTTAATGAAGTTTCCAATTTAATTCTGTTATCTACATTGCTTCATTCTCTTGGTATCCTATGTTGAAAAGAATACACAGTCATGAGCAGCAGTGCATTACTGGGAGCTACATTGGGTATTAAAAATAATCACCCCCTTGAAAATAATCACATTTTGTTGCTTTGCAGCATGAAATAAAGACAGACACAGTTTTTGTTTATCCAGTTGTAATTACTCAGTGCAATTTATAACATCCAAGTGAAAGATATAACACCAACATGTCAGGCAAAAATAAAGACAATTCATAAACAGAATCAATGAGTTGCAAAAAGGATAATCCCCTCTTAAAATTATTTGTAAATTGAATCAGGTGTAGCTAATCACCTTCTCAACGACACACACAAAGCCATTTGACCTTCAACTGTGATCAGCTGTGGGCATATTGATTAGCTCAGCATGAAAAGAGCTTTCCTGGAGCATCTCAGCCCCTGGTAGTGCAACTGAAGCAAACAATCAACTATGGGTGGCAAGGCACTGTCAAAAGATCTCCAGGATATTGTTGTGGACAGGCACAAGTCAGGAGATGGGTACAAGAAAATATCAACGGCTTTATCAATGCCTAGAAGCACAGTGAATTCTATTATTAAGAAGCGGAAGGTATTTGGTACAACACAGACCCTCTCTGGATCAGGATGTCGCTCCAAACAGGATAAAAGAGCCAGGAGGAACCAGAACTGGAGCAGTTTTGCAAGTGGGAAAATATTGCAGTCTAGATGTGCAAAGTTAATAGAGATATGTATATCCCAACAGACTAAAGGCTGTAATTAAAGCAAAAAGTGGTTCAACAAAATACTGACACAAGGGGGCGATCCTTTTTGCAACTCAGTGATTCTGTTTTTGAATTGTTTTTATTTTTGCCTGACATATAATTGTTTTATCTTTCACTTGGATGTTATAAGAAGTTGCACAGAGTAATTACAACTGGATAACCAAAAACTGTGTCTGTCTTTATTTCAGGCTGCAAAGCAACAACATGTGATTCTTTTCAAGGGGGTGATTCTTTTCAATACCCACTTTAGCTGCTGATTGGCAGCTGCATATTACATGTTTCTTGTCAATTGATCATTTGATGTTTTCAGCTAGCTCCCAAAAGTGCATTGCTGCTTCTTCAACAAAGGATAATATCAGAACTAACTAAGTAAATTTGATATAATAGAAGTAAACTGAAAAGCTGTACACTGTCTGTATCATGAAATGAAAATGTTGATTTTCATAACCCTTTAAATTAATTTCACGCAACTTTTTTGTCTTATGTCTTTTTATTAACCTCAGCTATGAAGTTGGGTTGCAGAAATAATAATCACTGGGCAAAACTCACTAAAACCCTAATCCAGTCTCGCCAGCTTCACACTAGTTATTCTATGCAGCACACTTAAATGTTGTGGAGAATAATCTACATCTTATTATGCAGCTGTTACAGCTGGAAAGCCTTTTCAGTGAAAACGCTTTTTTAATATGTTCCATATTGAAATACCCCGTTTATAGTTAAAGATTATTATTGTTGTCTATAATTTGTGTTTTTATAACGTACATAAATAGTACTTCAATGTGAGTGAAGAATTTCAACGAAAAATAATACGGTTAATAGTGAATAAAGCTATTCGTGTTTCCCGCGTTCAGTTTCAGGTAGTTATACATAAATATTTAAGATAAAAAAATAATAACCCTAAAGAGGCACCACTTATCATGCAGTAACACTGCACTTGATGACAAGGGAAAAAACGCACACAGCTTTGATATGGCCTCCATTAGGTTACCAAGGTAACGGGCGTAAAGACGCAACACGTAATCCTTTTGCTGCGTTTTTACGTGATTGGTGAGTACGTAGCTCTGTGTAGCAACAGAAATGTTGCCTGGAGGCTGAGACCGGGGAACATGGGAGTGAGGGAAGGCATGGAGCCGAGAGCAGGTACCGCTGGGGGATGGAGAGGTCAAGTTAAAATTAAGGGGCTGTAGAGAGGAGTATTTTTAGTTTAATGTGAACTATTGTTCTAAATAAAACAAAAAGTGACAGACAATATTGAATCGTGGAAAACAGGTTTCGGTATAGATGGCTGCGAAGACCTTAGGAAGATAAAGTGTGAGGATGTAATGTAAAAAAGGGTCGCATGCCAAGAAGATAATTTTATGAACAGTTAAAGGGATGTTAAAGTCACAGTGTATTTTCATTAACATGTTTAATTTTAATTTTTGTTTTTTAAAAAAAAACATTGCAGTATGCTTTCGTTATTTATTTTGTCTGATTTTCCTATAATTTAAATCTGAAAATTGTAATTTTTCTCCCTGAAAGACTGGAGTGCATTATGTGAAATTCATAATTTTGACCCTCCTACATACTGCACAGTGATTTCTTGATGTGTGTAGGAGCTAATTTATATATGTCACTCAAACTCCACATCATAGGAGATAAGATAAAACATTTCACAGACTGTAAAATAATGCACATTTTGTATAGAAAATGAAACTTTAAATGCTTGTGAACAATTTTTATTTCGACTGTGCAGTTAATTTGTAGCGCAGTGATTAATTTCTGATGCATATATTTCAAAATAATGTCTTTAATGTCACGTTAAAGCTTTAATAAATGAGATATTGAGTGATGGAAAGGTATGTGCAAATCCAGATCTGTGTGTGTGTGTGTGTTTCACTTGCAAACAAATAAATCTGTCTCTGAAAAGAGCTGAATGCCACTACCAGAGGCCAGATTTGTCATTCGCTCATACAAAACGAATAACAATACTTAGTAATGGAGTGATTGATAGAGTCTATGTATTTTAACCATAATTTAAAAAAAAACAAAAAAAACTCTCCAGTGACAGACACAAATCTCTTCAAAGCATATTATTTATATATATATATTAGACCTGCAGTGACACAAATCTCTCCAATCCCTATGTTATCCCATTGATCTATTTCACTGCTGTGTGAGGGGATCAAAGTAACTTAGTGAAACAGCTGCACAGTATTATGATACAATTGGATATACAGTATTATTTTACTTTTATTTAAACAATTCTAGCAAAGTGATGGCTGTCTAAGTATATAGTAGGGGATAAACACAAGTAAATTAAAAGGTGCAGAAAGTAAACATAATGTTGTGGTAGAATGATGGGGGAGGATGGTGTAGACAGATGGGGATTTTATGTGCGTGAATCAGGGTTTGTGTGAAGGTGATTCATGGCTAATTAATTATGTAAGTACAGTAAGATGAGGACATAGTGCTCCATATGTGCATATAACATAATGTGTCTGACAAAGCTTTTGTAGTCTAGTACAATAACTCATTAAAATAAATATGTACATCTTTATTCAATATTAACATTTCCTAGTTTGAAAATCCCACTTTGAATATCAACTCTCTTTAGGATGCAGCCATTTCCCTTTATCAAAGATATATATATTAGCTAATTATCGCCTAGATTACGAGTTTTGCGCTAAACAGGGTGCGAAACTAACGCCAAAAAGTTGCGTCCTTTCACTTTCCATATCGCTGCCATTATGAGTTACTGAAAAGCCTCCTTGTGCTGTGCGATATGGTGCGTTAAGCTCCATACCGCACAAAATCCAAGGGCTGATTTGACGTGCTCGTGCACGTTCTCCCCCATAGACATCAATGGGGAGAGAGTGTTAGTTTTTTTTCTAACACCTGAAGTGCGGAATGAAAATTTGCTGTAACGCAACCCCATTGATGTCTATGGGGAAAAAGTTAAGTTTAAACCTAACACCCTAACATAAACCCTAAGTCTAAACGCCCCTAATCCGCCGCCCCCGACATCGCTGACACTAAAGTGATTAACCCCTAATCCGACGCCACCTACATCGCTGACACTAAATAAAAGCTATTAACCCCTAATCCGCCGGTCCCCCGACACCTAAATAGTCATTAACCCCTAATCCGCTGCTCCCGGTATCGCCGACACTAATAAAAACTATTAACCCTTAATCCAACGCTCCCCGACATCGTCGCCACTAAATAAAATGATTAATCCCTAAACCTCTGGCCTCCCATATTGCTGCTACTAAATAAACCTATTAATCCCTAAACCGCCAGCCCTCCCACATCCCAAAACACTAAACTATTAACCCCTAAACCTAACACCCCCCCCTAACTTTAAATTAAAATTACAATGTAACTATTTAAATAAATAAAAACTTACCTGTGAAATAAAAATAAACCTAACATTCAACTATAAATTAACATAACTATTGTTATAAAATAAAAATACTACCAATTAAAAACCTAAATTACAAATGTAAAAAAACCTAACCTTACGGAAAAAAAATAATAAAAAATCTAAAATTACAAAAAATAATAAACACACACTAAATTACGAAAAACAAACACTAAGCTTACAAAAATAATAAATGAAATTATCAAAAACAAAACAAAACACTTACACCTAATCTAATAGCCCTATAAAAATAAAAAGCCCCCCAAAATAAAAACACCCCCTAACCTACAATAAACTACCAATGGCCCTTAAAAGGCCTTTTGTAGGGCATTGCCCTAATTTAAACCGCTCTTTTACCTGTAAAACAAATTCAAAGTCCCCCCAACAGTAAAACCCACCACCCAACCAACCCCCCCAAAAAAAAACTAACTCTAAAAAATCCTAAACTACCCATTGCCCCTAAAGGGGCATTTGTATGGGTATTGCCCTTAAAAGGACATTCAGCTCTTTTCCAAGTGCCCATCCCTAATCTTAAAGAAAAGAAAAAAAAAACCCCACCAAAAACACACAAAAACCCTCACGAAAAACACATAAAAAAAACCCTAACACTAACCCCATAAAATCTACTCACGGTTCCTGAAGTTCGGACATCCATCTTCATCCAGGCGGCAACACCTTCATCCATCCTTGGGGCGTCTTCTATCTTCATCCCGGCAGCGTAGAGCTATCCTGGAAGCCGATGCCATCCTGCGCGGAGCGTTCTCTTTATACGGTCACCGCCGTACACTGAAGCTTCAATGCAAGATAACCGTTTCAAAATGGCGTACCTTGCATTCCTATTGGCTGATTTGATTCTTCAAATTCAAATCAGCCAATAGGATGAGAGCTTCTGAAATCCTATTGGCTTTTCAAATCAGCCAATAGAATTTCAGTAGCTCTCATCCTATTGGCTGATTTGAATTTGAAGAATCAAATCAGCCAATAGGAATGCAAGGTACGCTATTTTTCAACGGATACCTTGCATTTAACTTCAGTGTACGCTCCGCGCAGGATGTCTTCCAGGATAGCTCTGCTCTTTCCCCCTGGGATGAAGATAGAAGACGTTCCCGAAATGGATGAAGGTGTCGCTGCCTGGATAAAAACGTCTCACCTTCTGGATGAAGATGGACGTTTTAAAATGTTATGCTCTACCTGAATAATGAAAGAAACATTTGGGGTTTCTATCAGGATAAAGTTCTTTTGGCAACCAGCTACTCTTTTCTACTTAATGTGGGATCCACACATTCTGTTAATCAAAAAATTGTGATTCCTTTCTTGTGTCTATTTCCTAATTCAAATGAGTGGCTTCTTGACAACCTTGATATTAGAGCTTTTGAATTTTATGTGAAAACGCCTAAGACTTTCAGACTTTCTTCTGCCTTGTTTTTCCTTTTTTTTTTTTTTCTGGACCTTGGATGGAAAATTTAGCTACTTCCATTGCCTTGGTGGCAACACACAAAGATCTGTGCAAATCTAGCTTTTCCACTTGTGACTATCAAATAACAAGTGATCTAATAAATAAAAGCAAAATAAAATATAGTGTAATATTGTATTTATATTGTGAATAATAATTAAATACACCAAATGTGTATAGATAAAATCTTGAGCTATTAGAAGTTCATGTAATGGGCAGTCCTGAGATTAAAAGCTGTCAACACAATTTCTTAGATGGCTCCTTGTTTCCGATGTACTTATGTCTTAAACAAGGAGAAGGATGCACATAGCATCACAACTTAAAGTATGGGCAAGTACTCATACATTCTGGAGCTACTAATAAGCTCCTTTTGATGCACATACCTGATATAGGCTACCAGGTAAAGCCACAATGTATAGAGGAATGCTTGATTAAAATTCACAAATATTATTTTTTAAAAACAATAAAATAATGATTAGGTCCTATAGCCACTTAGGGTCTGAATTGATAGCAAAATGTTCTCACACAGAGAATGGCATCGGATTGAAACAATTAGCAATCCAGTTTGTACAAACGTCTATCTGCCACCAGAGTCCGCCCCTCACTTTTGACTTCACTTTGACATCACAAGGTATGTTTTGTCATGCTCTTAAAAATCCGCTGTTATTTTCTTCCATAAGGCAGGGAGAGTCCACAACTTCTTTCCTTACTTACTGGAAATACAACACCTGGCCACCAGAAGGAGGCAAACACACCCCAGCCAAAGGCTTAAATATCCCTCCCATTTCCCCTATCCCCTAGTCATTCTTTGCCTTTCGTCACTATGGGAGGTGGCAGAGAAGTGTCAGAAGTTTTGGATAGTCCTGTAATGGGTATGTGCCCTTCAAAGAAAGGACTGCCGTTTTAAGTAGTCATGTCAACCTCTCAGTGAGAGTATTGATGAAAGTTAGAGTCTGCAGGGAAAAGTTTTTCTGTGAACCCATCCAGACTGCCGACTAACAGCCCCGGGGCAATCAGTGTTGACGAGTTTCACTGCTTGCTATTACACACGCAAGTCCATGTCAGAGGCGTCGCTGCAAGACTGTCACACTTGAGAGGCTGTGCCTGTTCCACAGCATGGATCCTGGAGGTAAGATTGTTTTATAAATACATTGCTATATCAGGGTCACAGTGTGGCTCCTTTATGCCTCAATAGTGTCAAGGGTTAGAATCTCCTTCAGGGAGATTATTTGAACAGCAAGGGGTTATTTATAACTGCTTTTATGTAACAGTATTTTGAGCTCATAGACTGTGTACTTTTATCTTGGAACAAACAGGTTTCATCTTCGTTTTTGGTGTGTTGCGCAGCTCATAGCTTGGCGCCTTTTTCATAGCAGGGGAAGTCCTATCCTACGCACTACGTGATCGGGTGCAGTCTTTTAGTTTTTCCTACGATCTTGCTGCGTTTTCTCTGTTAGCTGTCTGGGTCTAGGAGGTGGTGAGTGTCCCAGCCATTGGGATTATAAAGGTGCTGTTTTTTTAATAAAGTGTTTACTTTTCATCTGTCCTTATGTGAATATATCCTAGCTATGGAGGACTTTGATATTACATTAGAAGGTTCCGCTCCTTCTGTACTGATTAATAATTCCTGTTTATATTGTGAGGAGGCCATGGTTTGCCTGCCTGCTCAATTTTGTTTCATTTGCCTAAGCACTGTTCTATAGTCTAAGAAGGGAGACAAGCCTGCTAATACCCGTAGCGCTATTAGCCTCTCTGAGCTGTCTACCTCTCAGGAATCTGGATCCTGAGAGATTACTACCCTACCCGCTCCACATGCAGTTCCCCGCAGCACAACTAATCTGGAGGGGGCTTTATTCCTGCGGACTTTACCGCGCAGTTACAATCGGCGGTGTCTGCGGCCCTGAGTGCCTTACCTCGCTCTAACAAACGCAAGAGAAAGGTTAAACATAGTTCTCCTGATGTAAAAACTTCTCAATATTTGTGAGATTTAGCTTTTATGTCCCAGCTACCCGAGGATGAGTTAACCTCTGTAGCTTCAGAGGGTGAACTTTCTGAGTCGGAGTCTTCAGTTTCTTAACCTCCTTCAGCAGAGGAACCCTCCTTTTTAGATTTAAAATTTAGCATCTGCTTTTTTTATTTAAGGAGGTTCTGTCTACGCTAGAGGTTCCAGAGGCTACTCTCCCTGAGGAACCTACGATCCCTAAATTAGACAGAGTTTATAAAGACCGGAAGGTCCCTCTGACTTTTCTTGTGCCAGTTAAGTTGGTGAACATTATTAGTAATGAATGGAAAAGAATAGGAACTTCTTCTCTACTTTTAAAAAAATATTCCCGGTCCCTGACTCTCAATTAGATTTATGGGGCTCCATCCCTAAGGTGTATGGCGTTTATTTGTACGCTGGCTAAGTGTACTACTATACCCCTGGAGGATAGTTCATCTTTCAGAGAGCCTATGGATAAGAAAATGGAAACCTTCCTGAGGAAGATGTTTCAACATACAGGGTTTTTATTTACACCGGTAGCAGCTGTGACGCGAATATGAAGATTATTCGTATAAATGCAAAGGTTTCTGGCTTTGCGGTCCTAGCCTGCCGGGCTCTCTGGTTGAAGTCTTGGTCAGTGGATATGATTTCTAAATGCAGACTCCTTTCTCTTCCTTTCAAGGGGTAAGATTTTATTCGGTCCAGGGCTGGACTCCATTATTTCTACGGATACCGGAGGGAAGGGTGCCTTCCTACCACAGGACAAGAAAAATAGACCTAAGGGACAGCAATTGTCTAATTTTCGTTCTGACCGCAATCACCATCCAAGTCCGAGCAGCCTAATGGTACTTGGAAGCTGGCTCAGTCCTGGAATACGTTCAAACAGACTAAGAAGCCCGCCGAGAACAAATTGGCATGAAAGGGCAGCCCCCGATCCGTAATCGGATCAAGTAGGGGGAAGACTGTGTCTCTTTTTTTCAGATGCTTGGTTCCAGGATGTACAGGATCCTTGGGTCCTGGAGGTTGTATCTCAAGGATACAGGATAGGTTTCAAGTCTCATCCACCCAGTGCAGATTCCTACTCGCCAGTCTGTCTACAAGACCAGAAAAGAGGGTTGCTTTCTTAGGTTGCATACGGGATCTCTCCTCTCTAGGAGTAATTGTCCCAGTACCTACAGCAGAAAGAAGTTTGGGGTTTTATTCAAACCTTTTCGCGGTTCCAAAGAAGGAGGGAACTTTTCATCTAATTCTGGACCTAAAGTGCCTAAACAAGTTTCTGAGGGTTCCTTCTTTCAAGATGGAGACGATTCATGACCACAATAGACCTGAAGGATGCATACCTTCACTTCCCGATACACAGGGAACATTTTCAGTTCCCGAGGCTTGCTTTTCTGGACCAGCACTTTCAGTTCATAGCTCTTCCGTTTGGCCTAGCTACTGCTCCAAGTATGTTTTCAAAGGTTCTGGGAGCTCTTCTAGCCGTTGCCAGCACATGAGGTATTGCAGTAGCACCTTACCTGGACGATATCTTGGTACAGGCACCATCTTTTCCTCTAGCGGAAGAACATTCGGAGTCCCTTCTCAATCTTCTTCGATCACATGGAAAATGTACTTGGAGTAAGAATTCTTTTCCAAGTTTAAAGGTGAATTTCCTGGGAGCTATAATTGACTGCATATCCATGAGAATATTCCTCATAGATCAGAGGCATTACAAGCTAACTTCTGCATGTCTTGCCCTCCAGGCCTCCTTGAGACCCTCATTGGCTGTGTATGGAGGTGATCGGACTCATAGTGTCCTGTATGGGCATCATTCCTTTTGTCAGATTCCATCTCAGACCCTTACAACTATGCATGCTGAGACAATGGAACGGCGACGATTCAGATCTGTCTCAACAGATCATGCTGGACAACCTGTCGAGAGACTCGCTCTCCTAGTGGCTCTGTCCAGATCATCTGTCCCAAGGCACGTGCTTCTTGAGACCATCCTGGGAGATTGTGACTATGGACGCAAGCCTTTCCAGCTTGGGAGCCGTTTGGGGTGCCAAGAAGGCACAAGGTCTGTGGACTCAGGAGGAGTCCTACCTTCCGATCAATATTTTGACACTTCGGGCAATCTTCAATGCCTTGAAGGCTTGGCCCCTTCTGGGTTCATTCTAATTTATCAGATTCCAATCAGACAGTATAACCTTGGTTGCCTACATCAACCATCAGGGGGAACGAGAAGGTCCATGGGGATGAGAGAAGCATCTCAGATACTAGAGTGGGCGGAGACTCACAGATGTACGCTGTCAGCGATCCACATTCCGGGTGTGGACAACTGGGAAGCGGACTTCCTCAGCAGGCAATGCTTTCACCCAGGGGAATGGTTTCTCCACCCCGAGGTGTTTGCAGAGATATGCAGCGAGTGGGGGACGCCAGAGATAGATCTCATGGCATCCCGCCTCAATACCAAGCTACCCAGGTACGGGTCGAGGGATTATTTAGCGGAACTGATAGATGCCCTATCAGTACCATGGAGGTTCAGACTGGTATCTTTTTCCTCCATTACCGCTTCTCCCTCGTGTGGTGGCTTGCATCAAGCAGGAGCGAGCATCAGTGCTTATGATTGTTCCATCGTGGCTGCGAAGGACGTGGTTTGCGGATCTGGTAATGATGTCCTCATCTTCTCAGTGGAGGTTACCTTGTCGCAGAGATCTGCTGATACAGGGTCCCTTTGTTCATCAAAATCTAGATTCTCTGAGGCTGAATTGTGGAGATTGAAGTTTAGTCTTAGCCAAGAGAGGGTTTTCTGAGAGTGTTATCGACACTCTGGTTCAAGCTCGTAAGCCAGTTACTCGTAATAAGCTAGCTCTGTATTAAGTTCCAATGTAAACCCTATTAGTAAAAATGAAATCACGCGACAACGTGATTTTAAGGCTGGGATCGGATCGTGGGGGACGGTCTATGGTGCTAGGCACGCCCACCAGGCGGATCCTTGCCTTTGTGAAAGGGGGAAGCTGTAGGATGCCATATATGGTAGGGCGTTCCATGCCGTCCTAACAGAGTTAAAGCACAGTGCTGTTAGGACGGCATAGAAGGGGTTAAATATAAATATGTTTGTGCTTACACCATGTCCGAAAATCAATTTAAGTTTTCTCAGAACTACGCCCCAGGGTCTCAAAATTATAAAAAACTTCACAACTTATTTTGCTCTTGAGTTAAACTCAAACGTACCTGAAGGGAAAATAACACATTTCTTATAAACACATTTCCTTTGTTATATCATTGGTAACATTTGTATGTGATGTCATTATGAAATTTATAGTACCTCACCTCAAACTCATGTGGTGTTTACAGTGAATGGTAAATAAAATTATACTGTGAAATGTTTGTGTAGCTAAAATTTAATATTGTAGATGTGAGAGATATAGCCAAAGAGGAGATTCTCACTATGCCATTACCTTCGTAAAGGGATATGAAACCCACATTTTTTCTTTCTTTCATGATTTAGATACAGCATGCAATTTTAGACAACTTTATCATTTACGTCAATTATCAATTTTACTTCATTCTCTTGGTATCTTTTGTTAAAAAGCAGGGATGTATGTAAAGGTGCCGGCCCATTTCTAGAGCACTATATGGCAGCAGTTTTGCAAGAATGTTATTCATTTGCAAGAGCACTAGAGGACAGCACTATTTCCTGCCATTTTGGGACTCCAGATTCCTACCTAGGTATCTCTTCAACAAAGAATATAATGGAAACAAAGCAAATTTTATAATAGAAGTGAATTGAAAGCTTTTTAAAAATGGTATGCTCTGTCTGAATCGCAAAAGAACATTAACCCCTTAATGACAACTGACGTACCAGGTACGTCATGCATTAACAACCAGTTAATGACAACTGACGTACCAGGTACGTCATGCATTAACAACCAGTTAATGACAACTGACGTACCAGGTACGTCATGCATTAACAACCAGTTAATGACAACTGACGTACCAGGTACGTCATGCATTAACAAGCAGTTAATGACAATAGACGTACCTGGTACGTCAGTTGTCTAAGAGAGTGCTGGAAGCGATCGCAATCGCTTCCAGCAGCTCTCAGGGTATTGCAGTGATGCCTCCATATGGAGGCATCCTGCAATACCTTTTCAGAAGATTCCGATGCAGAGAGAGCCACTCTGTGGCCCTCTCTGCACCGGTAGCGATGGTGCCGGTTCGTTGGTGGGTGGGAGCATAACAGGGAGGCGGGTGGGCGGCCCATCGCTACCCGGCATCCGGTTCCTGTAAGTGCAATGTGCACGCGCGGGGGCGCGCGCGGGCGCGATTAGCTGGCCACTGACACCAATGAGCAGGGAAGAGGGGGGAAAAAAGAATTAAAATAAATAAATATATAAGGATCTGGGAGAGGGAGGGGGTTGGGGTATTGTGGGGGCTGCTACACTACAGAAAACATTAAAAAATTGCAAAAAAGATAAAAAAAACACTTGTTTTTGGGGCAAATTGGGTACTGGCAGACAGCTGCCAGTACCCAAGATGGCGGCAATTAGGTAGGGGAGAGGGTTAGAGAGCTGGGGGGGGGGATCATGGAGGTTGGGGCTAAGGCAGGGGTCCATCACAGCTAAAACATTTTATTTTTATTAAAAAAAAAAGAAAAACTCCTTTTATTTAGTACTGGCAGACTTTCTGCCAGTACTTAAGATGGCGGGGACAATTGTGGGGTGGGGGAGGGAAGAGAACTGTTTGGGAGGGATCACGGGGTGGGATGTGTCAGGTGGGAGGCTGATCTCTACCCTAAAGCTAAAATTAACCCTGCAAGCTCCCTACAACCTACCTAATTAACCCCTTCACTGCTGGGCATAATTTACGTGTGGTGCGCAGCAGCATTTAGTGGCCTTCTAATTACCAAAAAGCAATGCCAAAGCCATATGTCTGCTATTTCTGAACAAAGGGGATCCCAAAGAAGCATTTACAACCATTTGTGCCTTAATTGCAGAAGCTGTTTGTAAATAATTTCAGTGGGAAACCTAAAGTTTGTGACAAAATTTGTGAAAAAGTGAACTTTTTTTTTTTATTTGATGACATTTGGCGGTGAAATGGTGGCATGAAATATACCAAAATGGGCCTAGATCAATACTTTGGGTTGTCTTCTAAAAAAAAATATATACATGTCAAGGGATATTCAGGTATTCCTGACAGATATCAGGGTTCCAATGTAACTAGCGCTAATTTGAAAAAAAGTTGTTTGGAAATAGCAAAGTGCTACTTGTATTTATGGCCCTATAACTTGCAAAAAAAGTAAAGAACATGTAAACTTTGGGTATTTCTAAACTCAGGACAAAATTTAGAAACTATTTAGCATAGGTGTTTTTTGGTGATTGTAGATGTGTAACAGATTTTGGGGGTCAAAGTTAGAAAAAGTGTGTTTTTTTTTTCAATTTTTTCCTCATATTTTATATTTTTTTATAGGAAATTATAAGATATGATGAAAATAATGGTATCCTTAGAAAGTCCATTTAATGGCGAGAAAAACGGTATATAATATGTGTGGGTACAGTAAATGAGTAAGAGGGAAATTACAGCTAAACACAAACACCGCAGAAATGTAAAAATAGCCATTGTCATTAAGGGTAAGAAAATTGAAAATGGTCGGTCATTAAGGGGTTAAAGGGACATTAAACACTTTGTTGGTAATATAAAATGATATATGTAAGAAAAACTATATGCAATATACTTTTATTATTTATTTTACCTCCTTTTCCTGTAATTCTATTCTGAAATTCAGAGCTTTTTAGTTCCTGTTAGAAATGGAAGTGCAGAACACTGTTATATTCAACACAGCCATTGGCTGCAAACTCTAGTGACCTATTTATAACTGTCCCTAATTGGCCACAGCAGAGAAGGTAACCTAAGTTACAACAATTGTCAGCGTTGTATTATAGACATTAAAACTTTACACGTGTCACTATTTAACAACTGATGAAACTATAAAAATACATCTACATGTTATTTTCAGACTAATCTTTTCTTTGAATGAGTGATTCATTCTATCTAGCATTTATTTAATGTTTAATGTCCCTTTAAGTTTCATATACTTTTAAGAGGACTCAACTATTTTTGCTTGGCTTCCCCTAGAAGACATCACAGTCATGGAATAGATTTGCTGCATATGCTCAGCAATGTTACAAACAGAATGGGAAGAGAAAAGGGTGGGCTGCAGTCTTCCCTTGGGCTGTAGGGGCAACTGGTGAAGCGTTTTAGGGGACCTTTTCCAATGTAATTTAATCTTGCAGCTACAAAATTGATTTATTTTATTATTTTATCTTTACTAAACGTCTTCATAAATGCAATACAGTGCATAGTGGTATTACTGTTATTTTCATTTTAATTGAATCCTGTAAAGTTAATTGATGCATACTCTTTTTTTTTTTTTTTTTTTTTTTTAAGTGGACAGGCAGACTCCTTCCATTCCCAGATATGGATTATCAAGCCCATTTAAAGGTCATTTAAGTACTAAGAGCAATGGTAAGTATGTAACCTTTCATTACAAACCCTAGATGCCTCTTGCAAACAAAATGGTTGCTATAAAGGTAAAATACTCTTAGCTTCATACAATGGTGCGTTTTTTTTTCTTTGTGTATTAAGAAATGACCTCTGCCTCCTTTTATTTACTGTGATTTTCTGTTTTAGCCTTTTGCCCTGGGTCCAGTAGCAGACTGAGTGACCAGTACATGGTTCAGGACCACATGATTGCTCATTACAATAAAATTCTTTCTGCTAAAGGTAAAACTACTTTTATTAGTTACCCATGACATCCCCACTTTGTTTATGGCTTGGTACTTAATTTAAAGGGACAATGTTCTGATCTTTATATGAAATATTTTGTTTTTATTTTTGTAAAACAATTCAATAGTACTGTAAATGTGTTTTTTGATATTTCAGTGATTTCTCTCCAATAATGTATGTATCCTAGCCATGTTGTTAACTGTCTCTATTCTTCATTTCTTTCTCTTACACCATTAGCCAATATAAATATAAATTTCAATAAGATAAAAATTTCTTATAAGTATAAATGTGTTTATGTATAATGCAAATTGTACTTAAAAGACCACACAATGCACTAGAATTGCATAATTAACAAGTACATAATAAAGACCATGATTTAACACCTACTCTGAATTTCAAAAGAGCAGTAGATTTTATTTTCTGACATATTTATTTTTCTCCCATTTTCTTGCCACCTGTATCATGTGATAGACATCAGCCAATCGAAGACTAGCATACGTATACCCTGTGAGCTTGTGCACATGCTCAGTAGGATATTGTGCATATAAAAATAAATTAAATTGCTAAGTGTCTTAAAACGGAATGCTCTTTCTGAATCATAACAGTTTATTTTGACTTGAGTGTCCCTTTAAGTTGATAGTAAATTCCAATTTACTTCAGTCTTGCTCCCAGTAGTATATAATGCTCCTTAAACAAAGGATACGAATAGAATAAAGCAAAGTTGATACTAGAAATAAATTAGAAAGTTCTTTAAAATTGTATGTTCTATCTAAATCATGAAAGAAAACGTTTAGGTTTTGTATCCCTTTCATAAATTAAGATGTTCTATATATGACAGAGGATTCAGGTTACAAAAAGAAATGTAATCCGAAATCTACTAAATATTTACTAATTTTAATGGGAATTATGGTTTCATTGTTACAAATTCTAATAAATTACATGACTGAATTAATGTGAATTTTATATATATTTTTTTTACATGTATTGTCTGATATAACTTATGATCTTAAAATTTGTGTATTTTATCATTTTAAACAAATTATCTTATTTAGAAAAACAGTTACTAGGTCAATTAAGGCAGAGTGTAAATGTATGTATGGGCAACTAAAGGATACATAAATCACATTTCTATAAAACCTGCATTAGCAAGCAAAATAATAGATTGTCCTGAGTTTATATATTTACTTATAGTTGGTTAAGGGGGAAATCTCTTGTTTTATATATTTTATATGCCACAGGCATTCATGAAAATGATTTTCTTTCTAATGACACGGTGAGTCCACGGAATCGTCAATTAATGTTGGGAATATCACTCCTGGCCAGCAGGAGGAGGCAAAGAGCACCACAGCAAAGCTGATAAATATCACTTCCTACCCACAATCCCCCAGTCATTCTCTTTGCCTCTAGTGCAAGGAGAAGGTGAAGTAATTAGGTGTCCTGATTTTGATTCTTCTATCAAGATTTTTTTTCATCTTTTTCTTGAAGTCTGGGCAAGATTGCTCTGGCCTTCCATCACAATTTGGGTATAGCTGTATTCCACGTTAGTCTCTTCAGCAGGGCTGTGGTGGCTTTAAAGCAGTTAGGAACTTGTAAAGGGTGCTTTGCTGCGTTTTCCTAACATGTTGCTGCCCTGGTATAGAAAACCTGAGTAACCTTACTCTGTTTTTCTTTTTACACAGGTCTCTGTGAGGAGCGGCATCCTCTCAAACTTTGTGAGTCGTCTGACTGCCGGACGACTAGTATGCAGGTAAGTGCCATTTTGTTCTTCTGTGGCTAGAAGGCTGGCACTGAAGGGGTTAAGGCTTCCTGCTATTCATTTGGGACACAAAATCCTTCAGGAGTAAGGGTTTTTTACGGCAGAGAGCAGGCACTGTCTGATATGTTATGGAGACTGTGTGTTAATCTCCTTCAAGGCAGAAAGGGGTTAACCCTCTATTGAGGGCTCATTATTGTTTTTAAAATTAAAGTGAGTTTTACGGGCTGGTTGCTATTCAGGAGAGCACGCTTCTCTAGGCAAGATTCCTATGGGGCTAAGACACTCTAGGAATTTTATTGTAACATATTCCTTAGTCTCTCTGACGAATTTACAGGACTATTATGTCTGTTCTCCTGCTGTATAAGTGTAGCGGAGTGGTATCAGCTCAATGACCGGTATGTTTATTTTGTTGGAAAACATAGACCTGAGGGGTGTTTTTTTTCTTTAGCAGTAGAACAGGCGCGATTCTATGCGCGCCATCTACCCCATTGCTGTGGCTCCGCCTCCTTCTTGGTGAAGCGGAGCGGCACCATTTTTAGTGTATGCTGTTTTATTCCGCCTCGCTCTCCAACACTAGATATGAACCCTGAGAGCAGAGCAGTGTTATTAGGCTGCTCTGTAATACATTTCTATTTCAGGGTGTGATGTCTGTAGAATTACCTCTTAGGCAAAAGTTTAAAACTGAATTTTTGCAGGCTGGTGATGCAAAGCGGCTTAAAAGACAAGATGTGTTTAAACATTCAGAATCTTTAAATATGGTCTCTAGCAATGTTTATTAACACTGACTTGGTTAATAAACAGAGTTGTTTGGGTTATCAATGCACAGGGAACTGAATTTCATTTTTACAAAATAAAACCTTCCCTAGGTTCATATGTTTGGAAGACCAGCTTATTGTTCTGTACACCTGTCTCTCATATTTAGAATAAATATTTAGATAATAGGTTCTTATTGAGCCTCTCGCCTATTTTTTATTTTTTTTTCTGTGCTCTATGTGTAGAAACAGATATTGCCTTATGAGCTTTATGTCTCCCAGGATGATGCTGTTCAGGCAATGCCAAATTTTTCTACTTTTATGCCCCAAGACTCTTTGACAACACATGCAGTGCCCTGCGATTCCTCTCAATCTCCTGGAAGAGTATATTTGCTTACAGAATTGCAGCTCAGGTACATTCTGCAGTATCTGCGGCTTTGTCTGTTTTCCTTATCTAGAGGGAAAATGCAATTTCATCTGATGCTAAAGTGATTTCCTTCAGATTACTACTGTTAAGGGAGGTTTTAGCCCTTGGACAACACAGGTAACTCTGACGTTCACTGGTCAGTATAATGTCTTCATCGGATGCCAAAGTCATTGCTTTCAGATGTATGCTTGCACACCTCCTGTACTATTAAGAGGTTTTATCTATTTGGACAACATCGATACCCCTGTTGTTGTCAACTCTTGGAAGTTTTGTAAACCTAAGCATACTTTGAGAAAAAAAATTCAAGTACATTTTCGCAGGTGTAGCAGCTAGGGATACCTTTTTTCCCTATCTTCCGTCTTTTAAGGGTTTTTCTGTTGTTATCCCCATTAAAATGCTTGGTGCCTTAAGTAAAGGGACCTTTTTACTATGGCTTAGGGATTTTGGTTCCCTATGCAGGGTAGCTGATCATTTCCGGATCCATGGATATGTAGCTGGAGGTTTTGATTGCTCATTTAGAGCAATGGAAAAAACAACAATTGCCGACGCAATTGAAAAGAATGTTCTTGGGTAGCACTCAACAACTCTAAACGGATAAGCCACTATCTACTAGTTAAGGAAAGGCCCCAAAATATGGCAGGTTTAAAACTTAACTTTTAATGCCGAGTTTAAATTTTTTATATGTTAAAATCACAGTAGGAGACAGTGAGAATGACTGAGGACCCTCAGTCAAGATATCAGCGGTAAAATTGATTTTGCTACGTCACCCCAATGGGGAAATATTACTAAGGTGTATGAGAAAAGTAGAAATGTTGGTGCAATACTAATAGACAATGTCCAAGGTGTAGGTCAATTGTAGTGCTTACCACTCCCCCTTGTTAGAGGTTATTAGTGGTGTACTTAGAATGGTACTTGTAGTGGGAATATACAGTGATTTGGGATATTCTCAGATCAGGTTAGGTACCACTACCTAATATTTCATAGTATGTTTAAACCATCAGATAATGTTAGGAAACAGGCACAAAAACGGTACTTGTGCTAATATACTGATAAATATAATATTAGTGGTGTGATACTACCTAATTAGCAGTGAGTTATACTATACTGCTAATTGTAAGGGTCAACATCGGATCAAAAATATATATGTACACTGTAGATGAGATCCTGAATTTTTGGAGTTAATAGTTATTAATGACCCTGTGTTAAGCAGAATAGAATCTCCACGGAATACATGTATTATTATACTTAGATTCACTTATGCCATTGTTGGTGGGCTTAGAAATTAAATTTTTCTGTCAAGAACGATATTTTCCCAGGTGGTTACCAGGAGCTAGTTCTGGCTAATATTGGTAGCAAACATAATAAATAAATATAGTCCAATATATGGAGGCAATCAGTAGGGCCGTAATTTGTACTATACCAAGCAGGTGCACTGTATCTTTAAAAGCTGTCGTATTGTTGCAATGCAACTGTAGCTAAGGTATTTAGCAGACCTCTGACAGTTCTACGTGTTGTGCGGTCCTCGGTATGAACCTTTATTTATATCAGAATAATTGGATTATCACTCGGTTATTACAGTGTTAGAATATATATTGTGTTAGCCAGATATCTTATAGAGTAACACCATCATTCTGGGGGACCTGCTGCTAATGCCCACAACGAGGAGATATCAACTATGTACCATTTAGTAGTTCAGAGTTAAGATCAAATAGCCCAGGACCTATATTGCTGCACTTACAACGGTCACAACATCTCACACATCCTTAGTTTAAATTTCTAAAATTATTGTAACAGTCACTCTCACATCCACGCTACTGCTAAAGTATTTAAAAAAGAGACGCAGAGTCTCAGCGCGCCCTGACATGTTTCGCCTGCTCGGCTTTGTCAAAGGTGGGGCGCCCGCCATTGTGCTGGGCATTTATAGGCTTACTGTAGGGGGGGTGCGTCAAAATCGGACATCACGATTGGTTCTAGTCTTTCAAGTGTGTGATTGGTTGACCGGAGGTGTGGCAGAAGTGTCATACCGTCCCTTACTGTTGGCATATGCTGGATAAGTACCAGATTACTGTGAATGTAAATTAATAGACTTGAAAAGTATGACAATGTCATGTCAGCAATACGATGGGATACTCGCCCCATAACACAAGTATATATTGCTAAAAAAAAAAAAAAAAAACTGTGAAATTATCAACTATAAAGTGAATACCCGCAAACATTAGATGAATAAAATTAAACAGAGAGAAGTGATAAAAAGTACAAAAGATAATCCTGCAGATGCAGAAATTTGCTACTACTAGAGGGGGAATACTAAAAATTGAGGGACTGTGAGTGTGAAGAAAACCAATTTGGGGAAACTACTAAACAGCTAATCAACTCTGCTGGTAATTTCCCGACTTGACTACTGTAATAACTTACTATCTGGCCTCCCTCTCTTCCCTTCAATCCATCCTAAATGCATCTGCAAGGCTAATCCACCTCTCTCGATCCTCTGTTTCTGCTGCACCTCTCTGTGAGTCCCTTCACTAGCTCCCCATTCACAGCAGAATTAAATTCAGGATTCTCACCCCAACCCGCCCCCCTAAGATCTAACAATGACCTGCTTCTTGCGTCCTCTACCATCACCTCCTCTCATGCTAGACTACAGGACTTCTCTCGTGCGGCACCAACCCTCTGGAACGCACTTCCTCGAGCTGTCAGACTTTTCCCTAACCTCTCCTCCTTTAAATGTTCACTAAAGACATTTTTGTTCAGGGAAGCTTATCACCCAACTCATAATAAACTAACTTCACTTTATCAACCAGTTACCCTCATCTATCGCCTCACTAATATCATTCTCACCTTTGCAGTCCCCACCTCCTGTTTCCCATCCTCCCACCCATCTTGATTTGTAAGTTCCCACGGGAAATTCCCCCCTGTATTTGTCTGTAAAATGTTGGCTCTTATTGTATCATTTCTCCGTTTTACTTTTATCCTTGTACTCATGGGCAGCGTTGCGGTATCTGTTGGCGCTTTATAAATAAAAAATTATGATAATAATATATCACCGCAATGTTTTATATCAACCATTAGGGAGGAACTCAGGAGTTGTAAGAGATGACTTGGATTGTTTCAGTGTGAGGGAGCTCAAAATTGTTGTCTGTCTGCCATCCATTTTCCAGGAAACACTAGGTAGCGTTTTTTTCTGAGCAGACAGATTTTTTCCTTCCGAGGAGTGGGAACTCCATTCGGAAGTGTTCTCTAACTTAACCCTCAAATGGGGGGTGCCAGTGCCTGATTCTGTTGGCGTCTCAACAATATGCCAAGCTGCCAAGGTAAGATACAAAATCAAAGTATCATCTGGCGTTTCTGTGGAATTCAGGTTGGTTATACCTGTTTTCTTCCTATGGCTCTTTTTCCATGAGTATTGCTCGTATCAAGCGGGAGAGAGCGTATGTGTTTCTAATAGCTCCTGCGTGGGCCTAGCAGGACCTAGTTTGCATTATCTGAAGCTGTCTGATTGGAGATTGTATGCTTTAGTTCTGTCTAGCGTGGGTCTTCTGTGTCAGTCATTGAGACCATGTTTCGGGCTTGTAAGCCTGTTATGAGAAAGACTTACCATAAGATATGGCGTTATATCTTTTTTGGTGTGAGTCTAAAGGAGATTCTTGGAGTAAGGTTAGGATCCAAGGATCTTGTCTTTTCCCAGGAAGGCCTTGAGATGGGCTTATCTGTAATTTCCTTCAAGGTCAGATTTCTGCCTTTTCTATTTTGTCTGGCGGACGTGCAGGAATGTCAATACTTTTGTCAGGCTCTGGTCAGAATCAGGCCTGTGTTTTTTATATTTTTTTTATTTTTTTTTTTTTTATTTTTTTTTTTTAAATTCTTTATTAGAAAAGTTGTATAAAAGGTACAAAAGAAAAAGATAAGAGTGTGAGCAAAACTTCAAACACATAACAAGAAAAAAGTAATTTGGGATATTATTACATCTATAAAATAGTTAACCATCACTGATTTATGGTACCCCACTGTTTCCCCTTCTTTCACTTCACTCTCTTTCCACTATAATTCAACAATCTTTAATCAAGACGCTAAATATCTTTGTACTATTATCTTATCGATTCAGACAAATATGGAACCTGTCCATTCCCCACTAATCCCCACCCCTCCAAGCATAAAAGAAAAGAAAGAGGGAAAAAAAAAAGGGGGCAAATTAACCAATACTTCCTCGCTTCCCACGGACAGGTGGGAATATTTGTGATATACTTACACAGAATCTTCCCCCCATATACTTAATAAATCCCAGCCATGTTTCTTGTAGCTCAAAACATTTCTTTGTTATAAAATTTAGTATCGTAGGCCTCCAGAACGCTGTCTGAGTAGCTTTTTTTTTTTACTCTTCCCTATGGAGGAATCTTATCATTGACCCAATTTGCATAGAGTAAGGATCACGTTAAAATTATGACCCACTGTATGAATTTAGTGTTTACCCCCCCAGTTAACCTCGCTTTTTTTAAGAAGTAGAATTTTCTCCCAATAAGTGAATCTTCTTCTTTTGTAACCATAAAAAGGAAAATATTCATTTTACCCCACATCTGTCTAACCTTGGGACATAAAAACACCATGTGGATTATAGATGGATCTACCTCCCCACATTTTACACATTTATTATCTATTAATTTATTCAATTTTTGTGCCCTTCTTGGGGTAATATAATCAAAGTGTATTAATCTGAAGTGAGATTCTCTGAAATTGGCTGACTTTCTAATATTCTTAATAATTTCTAAGCTCTTGGGAATAATCACACTGGTACTAAGGTTATAATTGCCCCACCTATTAGTGTAATCTGCAATAACTCTCTCCGTCTCTGGGGTTTGTAGTATTCCATATAGAATAGATAAAAGACCCTTTTTAACTCTTGGACAATCTAGGATCGGATGTTTATGAACGATCCTTGATTCTTCGACTAACATTTGCAACAGATAATGTTTTGCCTGAAAAAAGTAAAACTTGTCTGATAATGGCACATCATATTTTAACTGAAACTCCCTGAAATTATAAGGGCGTGTCGATAAAGAATTGATCAATTGAATTATATATATATATAATATTTTTAAGCCTCCAACGGTGAAATACCTTATAACTTAAGCCTGGAATAAATCTAGGATTTCCCAAAAAGGGCAGATATCTAGTGGTCATATATCCATAACCTACCGATCTCATTGCCATCCTCCAACCCCTTATAATATCTTCATAAAGAGGATGTGTCTGAATTCTGAAACAGAGTTCCCTGTCTGAAGCGTGCAAAATAAATGGCAAAGATAATGGCCCACAAACTGCATCCTCTATTTCACGGTTCGATAAATTATCTGCATGTGTTATCCAATCCAATGGATATCTTATTAAAGCTGCATTGTTATAATTTTTAAGTTAGGGAGAGCCAGTCCCCCTTTAGAGATTGGAAGATATAATTTTTCTAATCTAATCCTCTGCTTTTCCCCTTTCCACAGAAAGTGCCTGAGTTCTTTCAAAAAATTGCGGATATCTATATCTTTTCATTATTGGGAGCATTCTAATTAGGTAGAGAATTCTGGGTAGAATAAACATTTTAAATACTGCCACCCTTCCCGTTAATGAGAGCGGCCTATTAACCCATTGTTTCAATCTTTCAATATTGTGTTGAAGGGCTGGAGTAATATTTAATTCATACCATTTAGCTGGATCTGATGATAGGTAAATTCCCAAGTAACTTAAATTCTGGTTTTCTATGAATTGATATATTTGAGTATCCATTGGTTTCTTTAATCATAAGATTTTGGATTTAGAGTAATTGATTTTGTAACCTGATACCATCATAAGAGTCCAGTATATCTATTATACCCTTGACATATTTATCTGGGGATGAAACAAACATTAAAAGATCATCCACAAAAAGCGAAATTTTATCTCAGCACCTACCAAAAAACTCCTAAGAATAATGGCCAGTGGCTCCAGTACTAGATCAAAAAGCAATGGGGACATAGGACAGCCCTGCCTTGTGCCCCTCATCAAGGGGAAGGGGGACGATAAATAGCTATTGACCAAAACCGAAGCTTCTGAATCAGAGTATACATTCGCTAATAATCCCAAAAACCCACCCTCAAAACCATATCTAGCCAATACTTCCATCATGAATGCCCACTCGACTCTGTCGAAGGCCTTCTCTGCATCCAAAGATAGCAGGAAGGCCTCCGGCAGAGCGCGTCATTCTCCCCACAACTGTGGCTACTATACTTGCATATTACTTGGAGTATCTTCCTTATATTCATTTCTGGAGTTCTACCCATTACAAACCCTGCCTGATCAATATGGAGTAATCTTGGAAGAATAGTTTTAAGTCTATCCGCAATTATTTTCATCAATATCTTGTAATCAAGATTTAAAAGAGAGATTGGCCTATAAGAAGATAATTGTGTAACATCTTTCCCCTCCTTAGGGAGGAGAATAATATTAGCTGACTTAAATTGTGCAGAGATCTTTTGACTATGAATAAAGAAATGATTATATACTTCCCTCAAAGTTTCTACAATATCCTCTTTAAGGCATAGATAAAACTCTAGTGGCAAGCCATCCGGCCCAGGTGCCTTTCCCTTGCTCATAGCCTTTAGGGTATTTAAAATATCTATCTCAGTGATGGGTGCATTGAGCTCTGTTTTTATCTTCCTCTGTAATTTTTGGAAGCTTAATGTTTGTTAAAAACTTCTGAATAGTTTCTTTTTTAGGAGATTGAGATAGATATATATCTGCAAAATATTTCTGAAAAAATAATGTAATCTCTTCCACTTTATTTTGTATTTTACCCTCTGAGTTAATTAAACCTATTGTTTTTCTTTTTTTTTTTGTTCTATTTATCAAATTCGCTAGATACTTACTGCCTTTATTCCCGAATCTTTCAAAATGTGCTGAACCTTTCAAAAGGGCTTTCCCTGCTATAGAGAGCAAAAACTCATCTCTTTCTTTCCCTGCTTTACAATAAGCTTCTCTATTCTCCTTTGTCGGCGAATTTCTCATTCTTGAGTATGCTAAGGATAGAGCTGCCGAGAGTTTCTCCTGACTAATTTGGGCTTCTTTCTTTGCTTTAATTACGTATGTTGTAATATCTGCTTTCAAAGTAGCTTTTGCTGCTTTCCAGTAAATGTCTACATTCCCTGAATAATTCAGATTGTTGTACTTAAATTCTTGCCATTTTCCCTTTAAAAACTGGGCAAACTTAAATGAGTTATTCAAATAACTGGGCATATAAAATGAGTTATAATTTGGTTTATTAGGTTCCTTTATTATCAAAACTATAAATGTAAACTCCAAGATTTTTGTGTCCTCAATTCTATTGATCAATGTTCCGGATATTAAAAATAAATCTAACCGAGCTAATGTCAAATGTGTTTTTGATAGGCACGTAAATTCTAAATTATTGGGATTGAAAAATCTCAATACATCCCTCAAATTGTATGATTCTAATAGTTGAATTTTTTTTTTTTTCCATATTTTGCATTCCGATTAGGAATTGTTTTCCTCTGATTGCCCCCCCAGTTTCCCTCTATCAAAGAGAAATTCTGGTGTAATATTATAGTCTCCCATAATTATTGTCTCATACATTGAAAATTTATCTATAATTTTAAAGATGTTCCCCCAGAATTTCCAACTGTGTTTAAATTAGTTGCTCCACCTTAGAATTTTATTCTTGTTCTTAGAGTTTTACAACATGCTCCGTTTGAGCCTATGCATTCTATAGATATTATCTTGGAAGGTTTTGTTTCTGTTTTTTCTTCTGCTAGGAGAGTTTCTGAACTCAGCTTTGCAGTGTGATTCCCCTTATGTCATATTTCTTTAGGATAAGGCAGTTCTCCGTGCAAAGTTTGTTTTTCTTCCTACAGTTGTTTCGGACAGAAATATTAATCAGGAAACTGTTCCTTCTCTCTGTCCTAATCCTTCTTTTCATAAAGGACGTCTTCTACACAACTTAGACGTTGTGCGTGCTCTTAAGTTTTCTTGGCAGGCTCTAAGGACTTTCGTCAGTCTTCTGCATTGTTTGTATGTTTTTCTGGGAAATGTAAGGGTCAGAAAGCTTCTGCCACTTCTCTTTCTCTCTGGTTGAGAAGTATTATTTGTTGGACATATGAGACTGCTGGACAGCAGCCTCCTGAGAGAATTTGAGTTATTTTCATCAGGGTGGTGTCTTCCTCTTGGGCCTTCAAGAATGAGGCCTCTGTTGAATAGATCTGTAAGGCTGCGACTTGGTCTCTTTGCACACTTTTTCTAATTTTTTTGCCTCGGCTGAGGTTTCTTTTGGGAGAAAGGTTGTTCAAGCAGTGGTGCCTTCTGTTTAGGTTACCTGTCTTGTCCCTCCCTTATCATCTGTGTCCTCTAGCTTGGGTATTGATTCCCAACAGTAATTGATGATTCCGTGGACTTGCTGTGTCATTAGAAAGAAAACAAAATTTATGCTTACCTGATAAATTTATTTATTTCTTGACACCGTGAGTCCACGGCCCGCCCTGTATAATTTGGACAGGTTTTTTGTCATATAAACCTCAGGCACCTCTGCACCTTGTGTTGCTTCCTTTCTCTCCTTTCCTTTGGTTGAATGACTAGGGGATTGTGGGTAGGAAGTGATATTTATCAGCTTTGCTGTGGTGCTCTTTGCCTCCTGCTGTCCTGGACTCACCGTGTCAAGAAAGAAATTTATCAGGTAAGCATAAATTTTGTTATTAGAATGCCTTTATTTATAAAATTTTAGAAAGAATACAATTTGCTGATTTCTAGATGGTCTAGATTTTATTTTTGAGAGAAAAAGAAGGGGTTTACACTGGACTATGGATCAGTATGACAGTATTAGCCAACTGACTGATTCACACTTCTCACAGTAGTGAATCAAGTAAAGACTAGAAAAAACACGGGTAGTCAGTGGCGCCTGGGGCTTGCTGTCAGTAAATGTGGTGTGATATAGTTAAAGAAAAAACTGGACGTCTACGCGTTTCAGCTGTGAAGCCTTTATGATAAAGGCTTCACAGCTGAAACGCGTAGACGTCCACACAGATTGCTCCTGCTGCAAGGAAACCACCAAGTCTCTCCCAGGACCGACTCTTTCAACGTGCCAAAATAGCACATACTCAGCCGGTAGGAGAAATCCTCTTCAACACCCAAGTCCTTGTGTTTTTTGAATAAGTGCGCGCACTCTCATGGTCCTTATTGGCTGGACCTGACACACCTACCTCTGCAAAGAAGACACGAGCGAGTAAAGTGGACACGCTGAAAGCCGTAAGTGGATCTACAACTACCTTTTTTCTTGTTGCATATTGAACAGTTTGATTTGACTGCCAAACAAATTGGGATATACAAATTAACAGAAAATTACATCTGACACACGTATACGGCAAAGCCGAAGTCAGGTCAAACATTTCATGACTGTTTACATTTTTGGAGAATATTGTGCACATTGCTTTCTGATACCTTTGCCATAAGGAACATTTGCCTATATTTCAAATTATGAGGATACACAATTTCCCTAAGTCTACATTGTTGCTTTTTATGTGCTAACTCTACAAGTTTAACTTTTTATATGCTGATCATTGAAGTTTAACTTTTTTACAAACCTATCGATGGTTGTTTTTATGTATCATTTACATTATTGCATTTAAGCATTTATATACACCGGTGTATTTAGGATTAATTCATTTTATTTTATTATTATTCTACTTTATTAAATATTCACTTATGTAATGTCACAAAACCTTTGACTATTTGTCTTTACTTAAATAGTTTATATTTTGCAGAACAGGGAGATACTACTTCGAACACTTATATTGATTTCATGTTCACCAAGCATTTTTTAGTTTACAAGCTTTCGCATCCCAACGGCAAATATTTTTAACCCCTGATACATTTGGCAATTTGCGTTTTGAACTTTCCTTATATTTATTTTGTCTCTATTTTTTATTATATCATTTTTTATTATATCATTCTACTATTTTTTCTTTAACTATATCACACCACTTTTACTGACAGCAAGCCCCAGGCGCCACTGACTACCCGTGTTTTTTCTAGATTTTTATTTTTGTTTAAGAAAAAAACATAACAGAAGAGCAATAAAAAGAGTGATTTGGTTAACTTAAAATTATTAATGTATTTATTAAATTATCTAAAGACTTTAATATTATTTTGTGTATTTCAGCTGCAGTTGACTGTTCAGCTCCAAAGAGTATGCTCAAGAGTATAAAATGTAAGTACAGGTATAAAACCCTTTATCCAAATTGATTCAAACCAGAAAATGATTTTGGACTTGAAACCAAGCGTAAACATTAATTTCTTATGTCATTTACGCAATGTTTACATGCCATAATACAGCTTATAAATGTAGATTTATATAATTTTTACCACCAGAAAGATAGTACAGTACTGTAATCAGGTGATAGTCATTCTTTTTTAAATAAAGACCATCATTTTGCATTTGAGAACACAAAAAACAACCAGACACACACAGGGAAGATCGTGACTTACTGCCAGGGAAAAATAGTACGTTTTAATAATTGTATTTATAAAAAATAAAAAAAAATTAAAGGGACAGTCAACAGCAGAAGTTTTGTGGTTTAAAGAGAGAGATAATCCCTTACTTACCCATTCCCCAGTTTTGCATAACAAACACAGTTATAATAATACACGTTTTACCTCTGTAATTACCTTGTATCTAGGCCTCTGTAGACTGCCCCACCTATTTCAGTTCATTTGACAGACTTGCATTTTAGCCAATCAGGTTAATTCACGTGCATGAGCTCAGTGTTTTCTATGTGAAACACATGAACTAATGCCCTCTAGTGGTGAAAAACTGTTAATGCTTTCAGACTAGAGGCGACTCTCAAGGTCTAAGAAATTAGCATATAAACCTTCTAGGTTTAGCTTTCAACTAAGCAAACCAAGAGAACAAAGCAAAATTGGTGATAAATGTAAATTGGAAAGTTGGATTCATTTGAATTGTGATTTTTTTGGGGGGACTTGACTGTCTGTTTAATGAAAGTCTGGATTTTGGAATAATTCACAGATTTTGGAATACCAGATTTGTGGACGTGTATATCTTACCTGGGTAGAATGCTTGTTGCAGCATAATCTTAACTTTTATACTAGATAACTATGGTTTAATAATAACTTATTGTACCATAGTTATCTATTATATTCAGGATGAAAATAGTGTTAACTATGGTACCACTTAGTTTGCAGTAGTTTGATTTATTGTCAATATAAAACCTCTGTACACAGTTGGTAATACAGGTACAATAACATTCTGATTAATAGAAATATAGATAAAATGTAATATTTAATGTAATCAATAAACTACTGAAGCACAAGTTCCTCCTGTGTAAAATACATTAACAGTCTGATAAGAAATGTGTTTGATAACTTATAACTTCAAAGTCCTTCATTTTCTGTGCAACAATCCTGGATTATGACTTTTTCCTTCCTAAAATAGGTAGAGTCCACAGCTTCATTCTTTACTGTTGGGAAATACAAAACCTGGCCAGCAGGAGGAGGCAAAGACACCCCGCCAAAGCCTTAAATATCCCTCCCACTTCCTCATTACCCCAGTCATTTTTTGCCTTTCGTCATAGGAGGTGGCAGAGAAGTGTCAGGAGATTCGGAGAGTCCTGAAAAAGGGTATCTGCCCTTTGAGAAAGGACTGGAGTTTAAAGTTGTCATGTTAACCTCTCAGTGAGAGTATTGATGAAAATTAGAGTCTGGAGATGCAGGGAAAGTTGGTCTGCAAAACCATCCAGACTACTACTGACAGCTCCTAAGCAATCAGTGTTGACGAGTTCCACTGCCTGCTTTCTCTCACTCAGGTCCATGTCAGGAGTGCTGCTATACGACTGTCACACTTGAAAGGCTGTGTTCTGTCCCACAGCATGGAACCTAGAGGTAAGATTGTTTCAATTTTTTACACATAAAATGCTATAACAGGTTCACAGTGTGGCTCCTTTTACCTTGATAGGATCCAGGGTTAATATCCTCTGATGGGGGTTTATTGAATAGCTGGGGTTAATTAATCAGTGTATTAATTATTTACATGCTGTTTTGTGTGATTGCACAGCTCCTATTAACTTGCTGTACTTTTCATAGCATGTGGTCTATGTTCATTTCCTCCATTCCGGCTGAGACTTTAACCTGAGGAGAGCGTTTCCTCTGTTAACTGTCTGGGTCTAGGAGGTGGTGAGTGCCCCAGCCGTTGGCAGTATATAAAAAAAAAAAAAAAAAAAAATGTTTTTATTTTTGTCCTTCTGTGGGTATAACCTGAGCAATGGAGGACTCTGACATGTTAGAAGGTACTTCTTCTGTACTAAATCTTACCTGTTTATATTGTAAGGAGGCCGTGGTGTTCCCGCCCACTCAATTATGTTCCACATGCCTTAACACTGTTAAAAACTCTAAGAAGGGAGACAAGCCTGCTAAGGCTATTAGTCCCTCTGAGTGCAGCCCTCAGTGCATTACCTTGCTCTAACAAATGCAAGAGAAAGGTTAAACATAGCTCTCCTGACCCAGTCATCTAAATATTTATCGGATTTAGCTATTATGTCCCAGTTATCCGATGATGAGTTAACCTCTGTAGTTTCAGAGGGTGAACTTTCTGGTTTGGAGTCCTTTAGATTTAAAATTGAGCACTTGCATTTTTTTTATTAAAGGAGGCTCTGTCTACGTTAGAGGTTCCAGAGGATTTGCTACCTGAAGAATCTATAATACCTAAGTTAGAGTTTACGAAGACAGGAAAATGTCTTTGACTTTTCCTGTGCCGGTTAAAATGGCGAATATTATTAACAACGAATGGGAAAGAATTGGATCTTCCTTTTCCCCCTCATCTACTTTTAAAAAGTTGTTCCCGGCCCCGGACTCTCAACTGGATTTGTGGGGCTCCATTCCTAAGGTGGATGGTGCTATCTCTACGCTTGCTAAATGTACTACTATACCTCTTGAGGATAGTTCTTCGCTCAGAGAGCCAATGAATAAGAAAATGGAAACCTTTCTGAGAAAGATGTTTCAACAGACGGGATTTTTGTTTCAACTGGAGGCTGCAGTTGCCGGAGAAGCTACTTACTGGTATGACTCTTTCTCAGAACTCATTGAGATGGAGTCTCCCCTCGAGGATATTCAAGACAGAATTAAAGCTTTGAGAATTGCTAATTCTTTTATATGTGATGCGAACATTCAAATTATTTGCCTAAATGCAAAGGCCTCTGGCTTTACGGTCCTAGCCCACCGGCGCTCTGGTGGAAGTCTTGGTCTGCGAATATGACTTCTAAGTCCAGACTCATTTCTCTTCCCTTCAAGGGAAAGATTTTATTTAGTCCAGGCCTGGACTCCATTATTTCTACGGTTACTGGAGGCAAGGGTGCCTTCCTACCGCAAGATAAGGACAAGTCTAAGGGATGACAATATTCTAATTTTCATTGCTTTCGTTCTGACAAATCCCAACGACAACAATCCTCCTCCAAGCCCGAGCAACCCAAGAGTACTTAAAAGCCGGCTCAGTCCTGGAATTAAGTCCAAGCAGAATAAGAAGCTTGCTGAAAACAAATCGGCATGAAGAGGCGGCCCCCGATCTGGGATCGGATTTTGCAGGTGCAGACTGTCTCATTTTTCAGACGCTTGGTTCAGGGACGTACAGGATCCGTGGGTCTTGGAGGTTGTACTCAGGGATACAAGATAGGTTTCAAATCTCATGCGCCCAGGGGCAGATTCCTATTCTCTAACCTGTCTACCAGAAAAGAGGGATGCCTTTCTAGGGTGTGTTTGGGGCATATCCCCCTTAGGAGTTGTTGTCCCGGTGCCTATCGAAGAAAGAGGTTTGGGGTTTTATTCAAACCTTTTCGTGGTCCCAAAGAAGAACTTTCCGCCCAATTCTAGACCTAAAGTGCTTAAACAAATTTCTCAGTGTCCCTTCCTTCAAGATGGAGACGATAAGGTCCATCCTTTCTTTAGTTCAGGAAGGCCAGGTTATGACCACTATAGATCTGAAGGACGCTTAACTTGATGTTCCAATTCACAGGGAACACTTTCAGTTCCTGATGTTTGATTTCCTGGACCAGCACTTTCAGTTCATTGCCCTTCCGTTTGGCCTAGCTACTGCTCCAAGAAACTTTACAACTGTTCTGGGGGCTCTTTTCTAATCGTTGTCCAAACTCAGGGTATTACAGTAGCCCCATACTTGGACGATATTCTGGTGCAAGCACCATCTTTTTGTCTTACGGAAGATTACTCAGAGTCCCTTCTCAGTCTTCTTTGATCACATGGATGGAAGATAAACTTGGAAAAGATTTCTCTTATCCCAAGTACTAGGCTGGAATTCCTGAGTACTATAATAGACTCCATATCCATGAGGATATTTCTAACAGACCAAAGACGTAAGCTATCTTCGGCATGTCTTGCCTCCGGACCTCCTTGAGTCCCTTTGTGGCTCAGTGTATGGAGGTGATTTGTCTCATGGTGTCCTGCATGGACATCATTCCTTTTGCTAGGTTCCGTCTCAGACCTTTACAACTGTGCATGCTGAGACAGTGGAATGGCGATCATCCTGATCTGTCTCTACAGTTTGTATTTGACAGCCGGTCGAGAGAATCACTCTCTTGGTGGCTCTGTCCAGATCATCTGTCCTGAGGGACGTGCTTCTTAAGACCATCCTGGGAGATTGTGACTACAGACACAAGCCTATCCGGATGGGGAGATGTTTGGGGTGCCAGGGAGGCACAGGGGTTGTGGACTCATGAGTCCTCCCTCCCGATCAATTTTGGAACTACGGGCAATCTTCAATGCCTTGAAGGCTTGGCCACTTCTGGGTTCATCCCAGTTTATCAGATTCCAATCAGACAATGTATCCTCAGTGGCTTACATCAACCATCTGGGGGGAACGAGAAGTTCCTTGACGATGAAGGAAGTATCTCAGATTCTGGAGTGGGCGGAAGCTCACAGCTGTTCGCTGTCATCGATCCACATCCCGGGTGTGGACAACTGGGAGGTGGATTTTCTCAGCAGGCCAATCCTTCTACTCAGGGGAATGGTCTCTCCATCCCAAGGTGTTTGCACCGATATGCAGCAAGTGGGGACGCCGGAGATGGATCTCATAGCGTCACGTCTCAATACCAAGCTACCCTGGTACGGGTCGAGGTCGTGGGATCCCCAAGCGGATCTAATAGATGCACTAGAAGTGCCCTGGATGTTCAAACTCCTATCTATCTTTTTCCTCCATTACCGCTTCTTCCTAGAGTGGTGGCCTGCATCAAGCAGGAGCGGGTATTAGTAATCCTGATTGCTCCATCGTGGCTGCAAAGGACGTGGTTCGCGGATCTAGTTGGGATGTCCTCATCTCCTCCGTGGAAGTTACCTTGCCGCAGAGACTGCTTTTACAAGGTCCATTTGTTCATCAATTCTAGATTCTCTGAGGCTGACCGCGCCCCCCCCCCCCCCCCCCCCCCCCCCCCCCCCCCTGGAGATTGAACACTTAGTCTTTGCAAGAGAGGTTTCTCTGAGAGTGTCAATTGATACTCTTATTCAAGCTCATAAACTAGTTACTCAGCATACTCCTACCACAACGGGTGGAGGACCATACTTATTCTGGTGTGAAGAGCGTAGTTCTCCTGGCACCGAGTTAAAGTTGCCCAGGATCTTATCTTTTCTCAGGATGGACAGGAGAAGGGCCTGTCTGCTAGTTCCATTAGTGGACAGATGACATCCCCTGTCGGTTTATTGCACAAGAGGACTGGCCTGAGCTTCCCAGATTAGGATCAGACCTGTGTTAAGGCTATGGGGCTCCTCATTGGAGCCTAAATCTTGTTCTTCATGTTTTGCAACAGGCTCTCGTTTCGAGCCTCTGCATTCCCGTTGACATTAAATTGTTTTCTTGGGAGGTTCTCTTTTTATTTATTGGATATTGTCGTCTCTGGCACAGAGTTTCTCAGATCTCTGCTTTAGCAACTGGGAGTTCCCTTATCTGATTTTTTTTTTTTTTTTTTTTTTTTTATGCCAGATAAGGCAGTAGTTTACGTACTAAATTAGGTTTTCTTCCTAAGGTTGTGTCGGATCGCAACATCATTCAAGAGATTGTGGTTCCTCCTTGTGTCCTAATCCTCCCTTATCGAAGGAATGTTACTTCACCATTTGGATGTGGTTTCGCCAACTTGATGGTTCTATCTTCAGGCTATAAGGAGTTTAGACAGTCTTCCTCTTTGTTGTCTATTCGGGGAAGCAGTAAGGGCAGAAGGCTTCTTCGACTTCCCTATCTTTTTGGTTGAGTGTCATCCGCTCTAGCTTATGAGACAGCGGGACATCATCCTCCTGAGAGGATAACTGCTCATTCCACTAGAGCAGTGGACTTCCTCTTGGGCCTTTAAGAATGAGGTCTCTCTGGATCAGATTTGTAAGGCGGCTACATGGTCCTCCTTACATAATTTTTCTAATTTTTTTACAAGTATGATGTTTTTGCTTCAGCTGAAAAGCTTTCAGGAGAAAAGTTTTGTAGGCTGTGGATTGCCCTCAGAATAGGGTCCGCCTCTTCCTTTTTGTTCCCTCACGTTATTCATTCAGTGTCTTCTGAGTTTGGGTATAGTTTTTACCAACAGTAAGGAATGAAGCGTGGACTCTCCCTTTCTTAGGAAGAAAAAAACATAATTATGCTTACCAGATAATTCCCTTTCCTTCCGGATAGGGGAGAGTCTACGGCCCCCGTCGTTTTTTTTTGTCTAAGGGCGACCCCCTATTTATCCTTATTCTTCTGGTACCATTTATACCCTGATATTTCTTCTACTTTTCCTTGTTCCCCCCTCCCGGCATAATGACTGGGTAATGAGGAAGTGGGAGGGATATTTAACGGATAGTCACCAGAATATTTGTTTTGAAAGATAGGTAACTCCCTTTTATTACCCATTCCCTCGTTTTGCACTGACCAACACAGTTATAATAATACACATTCTTTTACTCTTTGATTATCTTGTATCTAAGTCCTCTGCAAACTGCCCCTATTTCAGTTCTTTTGACAGAACATTGCATTATAGCAACTCAGTGCGGGCCTCCTAGGAACTGCACGTGCATGAGCACAGTGTTATCTATATGAAACACATGAAATAACACCTCTCGTGGTGAAAACTGTCAATATGCCCTGAGCTAAGAGGCGGCCTTCAACGGCTTAGAAATTAGCATATGAACCTCTTAGATTTAGCTTTCAACTAAGAATACCAAAAGAACAAAGCAAAATTGGGGATAGAAGTAATTGGAAAAGTGTTTAAAATTACATGCTCTATCTGAATAAAGGAAAGTTTGTTTTGGACTAGACCTGTCCCTTTAAGCCTTTGGCTGGGGAGTCTTTGCCTCCTCTTGGTGTTGTATTTCCCAACAGTAAGGAATGAAGCCGGTGGACTCTCCCTATCCGGAAGGAAAGGAATTTATCTGGTAAGCATAAATTTTGTTTCTAGTATGATTTGCTACATAAATGAGTTTGCCTGCTGTTTTCTCAGCATAATCTAAATGCACCTCCTTTATTTTATTCAGCAGTGCTACCTGTCCTATTTTGTAGGGGCCAACATTCCATCACAGTTACAATATACAACTAATACAGGGGTCAATCACAATCTTCAACCATTTTCGGCCTTAAAAGGACACTTTTTGTTTAGAGACAATCACAATAGCAGGCTTTTGGCTAGTTTTTGGAGTGCCGAGTAATCTCTTTTGGCTTACAGAAAATAGTCATATTTTTAACGTGGACTTTTCACAGAGATCACAATCCAATTTCTTGATACTTCTCAAAAGTTTTTCAAGACCATTTACACTTCAAATCTGACCCCTAAAAGCACTTAATGAAGTCCCAAACTGGCCTTTTTGACATCTTTGTTAGTATTCCAAGACAATGTGGAACATTTCTATTATATTGCATATGTGAAAGACACTCTGAAATCACCCACAGACAACATTGTAGATAATATATTTGTTTACATGATTCATTAAAGTGAAAGTAAATCCTAGCGTTTTTACGAACGCTAGGATTTACTATTGAAACAAATAAAGGGCACTTTCATTCATGAAGTATAATATACTTCATGTAGAAAGCTCCTTTATTTGATTCAATCAATCGCCGTTTTTAGCTGCTTCGGCAGCCCACGGCTAAATTTTTTTTTGGCTTGAGCAAGTCTGACTCCTCTTAATCTAGTCTAGACACTTAAAGGACAACTCAATGCTGTAGATAACGTAATTAGCAAGTGCATAATAAAAAGACAATGCAATAGCACTTACTCTGAATTTTAAATAAGTAGTAGATTTTTTTTTCTGAAAATGTAAGCCCCAACCACCCTTTTCCCAGCCCACTTTATCATGTAACACGACATCACCAATCAGACTAGTATTGTATAACCATTTCTGTGAGCTTGTGCACACTGCTCATAGGATCGTTTTCCCCAGAAAGTGTGAATATAAAAAGACCTGCAAAATTTGATAATGGTAGTAAATTGGAAGTGTCTTAAAACTGCATACTAAATGTTTATATTGGACTTGAGTGTCCCCTTTAATAGTAACCAGCCTTGAGGCTTTTATGACATCAGGCTAAGATCAACCTTCCTGCAGAGGCCCCCCCCTCCTCCTTGTAAGGCCTGTGACAGGAAGTAAAAGACAACCACAAATGTAGGTAACAAAGAAATAAAAGGTAAAACTCACTTTTAAATAGATAAATAAACACATATTGCAATTATTTCTATTAAGTTTAAGACACAGCTTACTGATTGTTTTATTACAAACAATGAAACAGACTGTTTAAATCCGTTTTAAGCCATTTTTGTACCAGCTTAGAAATAACGTATGTAGAACCACAAACCTCATTTTTCACAGTGCTTGTGGGGTATAAGTATGTAATTTATACTTGCTGAGTGTATAATAGTGAAAATAATTGATCAATAGAGACGTGCTGTTTAATGACAGATTAAGAACATCTATTCTCCCACTCTGCATCATTGTTGAACTTGCACTGTTCAACAATATATATAAAAAACAAAATGTTTTTTTTTAAAGTAGATTCTGAATAAATATTTATAATCATCTTCAATGTTTTGCTTACTTGATCAGAGGAAAACAGTACTAGAATACTGAACCATAATGATCAAGTAGGAGACTGAAAATTTTGTTTTCTTTCTTGTAATTGCCCAAGAGTCCATGAGCTAGTGATCTATGGGATATACAATCCTACCAGGAGGGGCAAAGTTTCCCAAACCTCAAAATGCTATAAATCACCCCCTCACCACACCCACAACTTCAGTTTTACAAACTCTTTGCCTCCTATGGAGAGGTGGTGAAGTAAGTTTGTGCTTAGATTCTACGTTGATATGCGCTTCTCAGCATTTTGAGTCCCGATTCCTCTCGGAGTACAGCGAATGTCAGAGGGTTGTGAAGGGAGCTATCACCTAATGAATGCAATGGTTTTCCTCACGGGCACCGATCTATCTTCATAGGTTCCTCTGTTATCGTTCGTAGAGATCATCTCCTACCTATCCTTATTCAGATAGACAATATACTCTCTTATTCCAATTACCTCTATGATAACCTGTTTCCGTACTGGTTTAGCTATCCTGCTATATGTGGATAGGTGTCTTTTGGTAAGCTATGCTTTCATTACTCAAGACACTCTCAGCTATGGTTTGGCACTCTCTATGTATTAATATAAAGTTCTAAATATATGTATTGTACTTATATTTGCCATGTGTCCAGGTTTATGTATATTTCCCTTTTGCAGACTGTCAGTTTCATATTTGGGGAAAAGCATATTTAGGAAAATACTTTTTTTCTTACCTTTTTTTTTTTTTTCTATTGACTGTTTTTTCTTTAAGTTTTGCCGGGCAAAATTAGGCTTGCGAGGGCGCAAAAATGCCGAAGTTTATTGCGTCATTCTTGGCGCGAAATTCTTTTTTGGTGCAAAGTTACGTCCGATGACGCTAATTCGTTCCATTTCCGGCGTCTTGACGCAGAGTTCCTTGCCTCAAGGTCTGCATCATCAATGAAGCAAGCTGTGTTGTTAGCGCCAAACAATTTTCAGTTACGTTGTGCTTCAATACTTGGCGGCCGAATAATTTCATTATTTAAAACCCCATTCCTATTTGCCTCATGCCTTTTTCTATGTTAGAGGGCTATTGCTGTTTGCATTTTTTTCCCCATTCCAGAAACTACATATAAGGATAATTTGCTTGCTATTGCTTGTTTTTTTTCTCTTACATTTGCAAGACTGTTCTCAATCTGATCCTGTCTCCAGAAAACCACTGTTGGAACCCTGCCTGCCTGATAACAGTCTCTACCAAAGATAAGTGCATTTGTTGTAAATTTGTGGAGATTATATCTCCAGCTGTGGTATGTAATAGTTGACATGATAAGCTTTTACATGCCGAGAATGTGTCCATCAGTAATAGTACTATGCCTGATGTTTCTTCAACATCTAATGTACAAGATATACCTGTGAATATAAAAGATTTTATTGCTGATGCGATTCAGAAGGCTTTTGTCTGCCATTCCGCCTTCTAATACAACTTAAAAGGTCCTTTTAAAACTTCTCATAAAGTTGATGAAATTTCAAATGACCGTCAACATACTGAATTATCCTCATCTGACGAGGATCTATCTGATTCAGAAGATCCTTCCTCAGATATTGACACTGACAAATCTACTTATTTATTTAAAATGGGCGTATAGTCATTCCTTGTTAAAAGAAGTGTTGATTACACTTGGCTATAGAGGACACTAGTCCTCTTGATATTAAATCTAGTAAACGTTTAAAATTCTGTTTATAAACCTCCTGTGGTTACTCCAGAGGTTTTTCCTGTTCCCTGATGCTATTTATGATATGATTTCTAAGGAATGAAGTAGACCTGGTGGTACTTTTATTCCTTTTTCAAGGTTTAAAAAAATCGGTATCCTTTGCCGGCACTTAGATTGGAGTTTTGGGAAAAGATCCCCAAAGTTGATGGGGCTATTTCTACTCTTGCTAAACGTACTACCTATTCCTATGGAAGATAGTACTTCTTTTAAGACCATTTCGATAGGAAACTTGAATCTTATCTTAAGAAAGCTTTTTTATATTCTGGTCATCTCCTCAGGCCCCTGCCATTTCTATGGCTGATGTTGCAGCTGCATCAACCCTTTTTGGTTGGAAAGTTTAGCGCACAGGAAACGGACTCTGATTTGTCTAGCATTGTTCGCTTGCTTCAACATGCTAATCATTTTTATTTGTTATGCCCCTTTTTGATATCATCAAATTTGATGTTAAATCTATGTTTTTAGCCTATATTAGCTAGAAGAGCTTTGCTGGCTTAAATATCTGGAATGCTGACATCGGATATCTACGTCTAGTTTACTATCCTCTTTCTTGTCCAACGGTAATAAGTTATTTGGTTCCTCAGTTGGATTCGATTATTTAACTGTCACTGGGGGGAAGGGAGTTTTTTTTCTCCTCAGGATAAAAGACCTAAGGGTAAATCTAAAGCTTCTAACCGCTTTTCGTCCTTTACGGCAAAATACAGGACAGAAACCTAAATCCTTCCCACAAAAGAATCTCTGTGACAATTGGAAACCTTCTTCAAGTTGGAGTAAATCCAAACCGTTTAAGAAACCAAAGCCAGCCCCCCAGTCTGCATGAAGGTGCGACCCTCATTCCAGCTCAGCCTGGTAGGGGGCAGATTAAGATTCTTCCAAAACCATTTGGGAAGATTCCTGTCCCAAATTATTGGATCTCTCTCAAGGGTACCGAATAGTATTTAGAGTAAGACCTCCTGTGAGAGGTTTTTTTCTCTCACGCATTCCAGTAAATCCAGTAAAGGCTCAAGCTTTTCTGAAGTGTTTTTCAGACCTGGAGCCTTTCAGGGGTAATCATACAGTTCCGTTCAGGAACGGGTCTTTGGTTTTATTCAAATCCTATTCATTGTTCCAAAGAAAGAAAGAAAATTCTTTCAGGCAGTTCTGGATCTGAAAATTTTGAATCATTATGTAAGAGCGCCAACTTTCAAAATGGTGACTATAAGGACTCTTCTGCCCTTTTGTTCAGCCAAGGCATTATATGTCCCACACATAGCTTAAGGATGCTTATCTTCATCTTCCGATTCGTCCAGACCATTATCGTTTTCTCGAGACTTCTCTCTTTCTAGACATGCATTACAAATTTGTTGACCTCTTCCGTTTGGCCCTAGCGACAGCTCCAAGAATCTTTCGAAGGTTCCTCGGTGCCCTACTCTCTGTAATCAGAGAACGGGGGTATTGCGGTATTTCCTTATTTGGACGATATCCTTGGTACTAGCTCAGTCTTTACATTCTGCAGAATCTCACACGAATCAAACTAGTGGTGTTTCTTCAAAGACATGGTCTGGAGGATCAATTTACCAAAAAGTTCTTTGATTCCTCAGACAAGGGTCACCTTTTTAAGTTTCCAGATAGATTCAGTGTCCATGAATCTGTCTCTAACAGACAAGAGACGATTAAAAAATGGTTTCAGCTTGTCAGAAACCTTCCAGTCTCAGTCATTCCCTTCAGTGGCTATGTGAATGGAAGTTTTAGGTCTCATGACTGCAGCATCGGACGCGATCACCCTTTGCTCGTTTTCATATGAGAGCTCTCCATCTTTGTATGCTGAACCATCGTTGGATCACCCATCGTATTGTTCTAAGGGCCTCTTTCGTTCGTCCAGCCTGGACTGTGATCACAACAGATGCGAGTCTTTCAGGTTAGGGAGCTGTTTGTAGATCTCTGACAGCACAAGGGGTTTGGAAATCTCCAAGAGCGAGATTTACCAATAAATATTTTGGAACTCCGTGCGATTCTCAGGGCCTTCAGTTTTGGCCTCTATTGAATGAGAGCAACCGTTTCATTTGTTTTCAGACTATCACAACTGAGGCTAATGTCACATCATCAGGGTGGGACTCACAGTCCTCAAGCTATGAAAGAAGTATCTTGGATACTTGTTTAGGCGGAATCCAGTTCCTGTCTAATCTTCTGCGGTTCATATCCCAGGTATAGACAATTGGGAAGCGGATTATCTCAGTTGTCAGACTTTACATCCGGGAGAGTGGTCTCTCCACCCAGATGTGTTTTCTCAAATTGTTCAGATGTGAGGTCTTCCAGAAATAGATCTGATGGCATCTCACCTAAACAAGAAACTTCCCAGGTACCTGTCCAGATTCAGGGATTCTTGGGCGGAAGCAGTGGATCCGTTGACACTTCCTTGGTGTTATCAACCTGCTTGTATTTTCCCGCCTCTAGTTCTTCTTCCAAGAGTGATCTCCAAAATCATCATGGAGCAATTGTTTGTGTTGCTGGTGGCTCCAGCATGGTCTCACAGGTTTTGGTATGTGGATCTTGTTCGGATGTCCAATTGCCAACCTTGGCCACTTCCAATAAGACCGGACCTTCTGTCTCAAGGTCCGTTTTTCCATCAGGATCTCAAATCATTAAATTTGAAGGTATGGAAATTGAACGCCTAGTGCTTAGTCATAGAGGTTTACTCTGATTCCAGTGATTAATACTATTTTACAGGCTCGTAAATCTGTTTCTAGAAAGATTTATTATCGAGTTTGGAAGGCTTACATTTTAGGGTGTTCCCCTCCTAAATTCTCTTGGCATTCTTTTAGAATTCCTAGAATTTTACAGTTTCCTCAGGATGGTTTGGATAAAGGTTTGTCTGCAAGTTCCTTGAAAGGACAAATCTCTGCTCTTTCTATTTTATTCCACAGAAAAATTGTTAAAACTTCCTAATATTCACTGTTTTGTACAGGCTTTTGGTTTGTATCAAGCCTGTCATTAAATTAGTCTCTCCTCCTTGGAGTCTTAATTTGGTTTTGAAGGCTTTACAGGCTCCTCCATTTGAGCCTATGCATTCTTTGGACATTAAACTACTTTCTTGGAAAGTGTTGTTCCTTTTAGCCATCTCTTCTGCTAGAAGAGTTTCTGAATTATCTGCTCTCTCTTGTGAATCTCCTTTTCTGATTTTTCATCAGGATAAGGCAGTTTTGCGGACTTCATTTAAATTCTTACCCAAGGTTGTGAATTCTAACAACATTAATAGAGAAATTGTTGTCCCTTCTTTGTGTCCTAATCCTAAGAATTCTTTGGAGAGATCTTTACATTCTTTGGATGTGGTGAGAGCTCTGAAATATTATGTTGAAGCTACTAAAGATTTCAGGAAGACTTCTAGTCTATTTGTTATCTTTTCTGGTTCCAGGAATGGTCAGAAGGCTTCTGCCGTTTCTTTGGCATCATGGTTTAAAGCTTTTGATTCATCAGCTTATTTGGAGTCGGGTAAAGCCCCGCCTCAGAGAATTACAGCTCATTCTACTAGATCAGTTTCCACTTTTGGACTTTTAAGAATGAAGCTTCAGTTGATCAGATTTGCAAAGCAGCAACTTGGTCTTCTTTGCATACATTTACTAAATTCTACCATTTTGATGTATTTGCTTCTTCGGAAGCAGTTTTTGGTAGAAAAGTTCTTCAGACAGCTGTTTCAGTTTGATTCTTCTGCTGATGATTTAAGTTTTTCCTTTTATTTGTGAGAATAAACTTATATTTGGGTTGTGGATTAATTTTTTTTCAGCGAATTGGCTGTTTTTATTTTATCCCTCTCTCATACGTCACTAGCTCATGGACTCTTGCCAATTACATGAAAGAAAACATAATTTATGTAAGAACTTACCTGATAAATTCATTTCTTTCATATTGGCAAGAGTCCATGAGGCCCACCCCTTTTTTTATGGTGCTTATGTTTTTTTTGTATAAAGCACAATTATTTCCAAATTCCTTTGTTGATGCTTTTTACTCCGTTCTTTATCACCCCACTACCTTGCTATGCGTTTAAACTGAATTGTGGGTGTGGTGAGGGGTGTATTTATAGGCATTTTGAGGTTTTGGGAAACCTTTGCCCCTCCTGGTAGGATTGTATATCCCATACGTCACTAACTCATGGACTCTTGCCAATTAGAAAGAAATGAATTTATCAGGTAAATTCTTACATAAATTATGTTTTTTTTTTCCTCGGAGGTAGTGCACATCTTGCACACTGTGATTTTCACAAACCTACACTGCAGTCATGTGTCCTATTTCATAGCAGGACATTCTTAGACAGTTATTGACACGTACACTTTGGTATTTATACATACCTTTTTTTTTTTTTTACCACCTCTTCCTATATTTATCCTTAAGAAAATAAATAAAAATTATGTTATTGCTGTACATTTTTGGTTCTATTTGCTCACAGCTAATCTGCATTTTTAATGAGCATAGCCATTCAAAAATATGTATATTGAATGGGAAATAAATTTGTAAACAAAATAAAATACTTTATTTTATTAGAAGATGTTATCTTTCAGCAAATTACCCTTTTGACTGGGTATTTAAAATGATAGTAAATTCTAGCTAGGATTTACCAGTAGAACAAATAAAGGGGTCTTTCAGCAATGAAGTATAAAATACTTACTGCTGAAAGTTCCTTTATTTGTCCTGCAGCATTCGCCGAGCTTACTGCTTCAGGCCGCCCGCAGCAGAACGCTATTTTATTACTGAGGTGATCTTAGCCAATAGTTGGCTACTCCCGATAATGCAGCTGACCGCTATTGGCTGAAGCTATACAAGGTTGAAGACAGTCTTATGGGCGGGGGTAGAGAGTTCCAGAGGACAGGAGCAGCATGTAAGAAGTCTTAGAGACTGGAGTGGGATGTAGAGATAACAGAGAGTAGAGAGACAGAGGTTGATCGAAGAGGACAGGATCTGGGAAATATTTGGAGATGAGAGAGGAAAGTAGTTAGGAGTTAACGCTGCTTTGTAAGTTAGGGTTAATACTCTTAAATTGTACTTCTGGAGTGTATGGGGAGCCCAGTGTAGAGAGTGGAGCAGCTGATGTAGATAGGCAATTAGGTGGATGAGTTTAGCTGAAGCATTCATAATAGATTGGAGGCCACAGGACGAGGCAAGTGTTTTGGATGGCGTTTAGAAGTAGATTGCAATAATCAATGTGTGACAGAAATGAGGGAATGAATTAGTATTTCCTTCCCTAAGACATGGAGAGTCCACAACGTCATTCAATTACTAGTTGGATATTCACTCCTGTTTTTAAAAAGATGTTTCCTGTCTGCTGACTCCATTCGAGACTCATGGCGCATGGTGCCTAAGGTAGAAGGGGCTATTTCTACGTTGGCAAGAGAACCCACGATTCTATAAAGGATAGTGTTCTTTTAAGGATCCCATGGACAAAAAGCTGGAGGCTTATTTAAAGAAAATGTATGTTATCCATGGTCTTCGATGGCAACTGCTGTTTGTATTGCTACGGTAACGAGCTCAACATCTTATTGGTATGCTGCTTTGTCAGAGTTGACTCTAGAGAGACAACGCTAGAGGAGATCCAAGATAGGATCAAGGCTCTCAAATGGCAATTCCTTTATCTCTGTTGCTAACATGCAAGTTATTAGACTGGGAGCCCAAGATGTCTGGCTTCACTGTTCTAGCTCGCAGAGCTTTGTGGCTGAAATCTTGGTTGACTGATGTTACTCCCAAGTCCCTATCTATGAAGATTTTTCTGACGGACATTAGAAAATCCAAACTTTTCTGCTCTTGCCTCTCTCTACAGTCTATTGTTCGGCCATCAGTGGCTCAATGCATTGAGGTAATTGTTCTGATGGTCGCTTCCATGGACTTCATTCCCCTTTGCTCAATTCCATTTGAGAGCTCTGCAATTATGCATGCTCAGACAATGGAACGGAGACCATTCGGATCTGTCTCAGAGGATAGATCTGGATCTGTTGATAAGAGACTCTCTCTCCATGGTGGATTTCTCAAGATCATCATCTGTTTAAGGGCCACATGCTTCCAGAGACCCTCCTGGGTGATGTGACCACAGACGCCAGCCTTCTAGGCTGGGGTGCAGTTGGGACTCGTTAAAGGTTTAATGCTATGTACTCGGGAGGAGTCGTCTCCCATAAACATCTTGGAGTTGAGAGCGATCTTCAATGTCCTGATGGCTTGGCCTAAGTTGTCCTTAGCCTCGGTTTATCAGATTCCAGTCGGACAACACCTCAGTGACTTATATCAACCACCAGGGAGGAACTCTGACGTTTCTTGGCCATGAAGGAGGCGGCTCAGATTATTCAGTGGGTGAAATACTTTTTAGGGGTCTTTATCCCTTTAAAACAAATATAATTTTTTTTTTTAACACTTTTTCTTTGAACTATGCACAATGTTTTTATATTTTTTTTTATTTTTTAAATCTCTTTACTTGATCAGCATCAGTGCAAAGAAATAATACAAACTTAATTGCTTGTTCATTATACCTTGCAGGGTATCTTACATATGGCATATTACAACATCAATCAATTAAAACATTCTTTGTCTCAATTTCATACACAAAGTATTTTCAACAAATCCTTATTGCACACATTACAGAAAAAGAAACAAAGCGAGGCAGAAAGAAATATACCATCTATCATCTGGATATAAACTTTGTAGGCTAAACTAAAATGCACTGTTGGTGTATTTTTCTAAGAAAGAGAAACGCCAACCACACACAAAAAGAAGAGAAAATTAAATAAGATTAAAATAAAAAGGGGCAACCTTCTTAATATAATATCTGTCTCCAATGCAAAGGATAAACTTCTAGTTGAATCACTTGTAAGAGAGGAGAAGCACGTAAAGGGTATAAAATGTGTTTTTGAGTAGGAAGAGAGAGAGACTATCACTTTGTCCTACTTACTAAAAAAAAAAAACCTTGATTTACCTTCCATGAATATGAGGATCATGTTGTTCTATTATAATTTGAAATATAATCTCTGGTATGAATGCAACTATTCCTGGCGCCTTTCTATTCTTCCACCTTTAAGGATCATACGCCTAGCGGTTAGGATGACTGAGTTTGTTGGGTATTTGTGTTACATATTCTATTTTCTTTGACATAAAAAATGTTATTTATATAAGGTTAATTTCTCCTCTGGTAAAATGTATTGATCCAATGTTCAACTTGGTGCAGAAGCTCTGCAGCTTTGGGCATGACCAAAAAACATGTATAAGAATCCGCCATCGGAGCACTACCATTTAGGACATTAACTTTTCCTTGTTTCTCCCCATTTTCCATCATACTCTTGGTCAGCTAAGAGCTATTCATTAATCTCCTATGAGATTCCCTAATTGATGCAGCAGATGAATATTTCAAGATGGACGAAATGCTCTTTCTATATTCCTCAAATTCAAACTTCAAAGTCGGGGTGTGACCATTTTTGATATAATCTAGTCAAATTGGGTAATGTAACTTGTGCTATATGTGTTTTATATGTTAAGGATATAGAATGTATGCCCATTCGAAAGATTACTACAAGAGTCCAAGGGACCTAACGACCAGATAAGATCTCTTCCCCCCCCCCCCCCCACGAAGAATTGAATTGTATTTAGGTTAAATTCCAATTTATAGTTGATTAAAGCATTTTATAACTTTAGTTGGGGGTCTAATTATTGTATGATATATTTTAATCCTTTCTGGGACCCATATTTTAAAACATAAAATTAACGTCCTGGAATAAAGTCTGGATTACCTCCTGATGAATAAATCTGCCTAGATTAGAGTTCTGCGTTAGCCGTCAAAACCAGCGTTAGGGTGCGTCCTAACGCTGGCTTTATACCGCCCGCTGGTATTCTAGTCAGTCATTAAGGGGTCTAACGCTCACTTTACAGCCCGCGACTTTTCCATACCGCAGATCCCCCTACGCCATCTTGGGTATCCTATCTTTTCAATGGGATCTTTCTAACGCCGGGTATTTAGAGTCTTGGTAGACAGTGAGCGTTAGAAATCTAACGACAACAACTCCAGCCGCAGAAAAAAGCAGGAGTTAAGAGCTTTCTGGGCTAACGCCGGTTCATAAAACTCTTAAACTACTGTGCTCTACAGTACACTAACACCCAATAAACCTACCTATGCACCCCTAAACCGAGGTCCCCCACATCGCTGCCACTCTCATTCAATTTTTTTCTAACCCTAATCTGCCGCACCGCACACCGCCGCCACCTACGTTACTATTATGTACCCCTAATCTGCTGCCCCTAACACCGCCCGACCCCTATATTTATTTTTTGACCCCTAATCTGCCGCCCCCAACGTTGCTGCTACCTACCTACAATTATTAACCCCTAATCTGCCCGACCGGACCTTACGCTACTATAATAAAGTTATTAACCCCCTAATCCGCCTCACTGCCGCCTCAATAACCCTATAATAAATAGTATTAACCCCTAATCTGTCCTCCCTTACATCGCCAACACCTAACTTCAATTATTAACCCCTAATCGGACCTCACCGCTACTCTAATAAATGTATTAACCCCCTAAAGCTAACCCTAACACCCCCTAACTTAAATATAATTTAAATCTAACGCAATAAATGAACGCTTATTAAATAACTTATCCTATTTAAAGCTAAATACTTACCTGTAAAATAAACCCTAATATAGCTACAATATAACAAAATAATTACATTTAGGATTTATATTTATTTTACAGGCAACTTTGTAATTATTTTTTTTTTTTTATATTTTTATTGAGAACATAAGTAAATACATATAAGAAAGTTATGCGGGTACATTTTACACTTTACAGCAGTATATTCAGTCTGTTACAAACCCTCAGGAATTTTAAGTCCTCTTTTCTCCCCCCTATATGTGACAGTAGTGGTCACTCTTGGACCTGATATGAATTCAGTGTACAGACATGGGGGTACTATATAGTATTAAGATAAACAAGGTTTGTGGCAGCATAATAAAATGGAAAAAAATTATTTTAGCAAATTCAAACTGCATTCTTTGAAAGTAAAGTACATAATAAAGTAGGGTATAGTAAATAAAAAGGTCATAAGAAAATTTACTGTATGGGGCCTCCGAGTTTAAAATCATAAACTAACTGTGCTACAATGTGATTAACATATTTTTATGTGCCACTTTGGTATTATATGGGATATTGTAAGTATTTACATAAGTGTCATTAGAATTAGTGGTCTCATGATGAGGTCTAGGCTTATCATATTTACATTTCTCCACAGCCGCTTGCCGCAAGAAGGGACCCTTTGTCAAGTCAAGATTATATGCATATGGATACATAAACATCATAGACATCCTCTCATTTGAAACCCAAATAATGGGAAAAAATCTTATAACTGTATAGACTAGATGGAACCTATGTTATGGGCATACACATATGAGGTATCTAGCGGTATGGTAAATTGGCTGAGGTTCACGTAGTCTGAGAGTTCCTGAAATAATGCCACACAATCTATAGAACGTGTTAATAAACCCTCATCTTAACTATAAAACAATTAAACAGAGTTTGCATGGGTGATTGGTGTTAACTAACTGATTTAACCATGTGCAAATCACAGTCCAGCTGCAAGAAGTGTAAGAGTACAGCTTAGCAGATCATATACCCATGTTGTTATCCCATGCCCTCTCTGTCCAGTGTCCTCACAGCAGAGTGCTTCAAATAAAAGGCAGCGTGATGGGCAGTAAGTGCCCCGACGTCCCCCACTACCTAAGACCCCAGAGGCACTAGTGTCGCCAGTCCAATGTCAGCTTCAGAACCCGTCTGCTCAGCGGCCGTGAATCACATGCTGTCTCCGCTGTCTCACCGGATCCCCCCAGCGCGGTCTGCAAATGAAAGTCAGTCAAGGCTGTTTCTGTATTGTAAGGGCTGTTCTTGTCATACTCTGCCGTTTTATGTTGAACCCGCTCTTTCATCTGTATCAGAAGGTTGTCTGCACTTGGTGGTTTGCTCTTTGTTATAATATCCCTCCGGTCGCCATCTTTGTTTGTGGGTATTGAAGGAATCTGTGCTGGTTCTCCTGCAGTTATGTGTTGTATCGGTAGCAGAGTATTCTTTGTGCAGTCCAACAGGGGTGATCGCTGGCAGATCCTAAGAAGTACATTCTCTAATTTAGCAAACCGCTGCTCCAGCTCCTGCTCTAAGTTTGCTTCCCATGCAGTCGCCATCTTAACAGTGACTGGTGTGCGGCAATGTGTCAACAGGTGTGCGCACTTCTATAAGATTGTTAGTTGTTGGTCGCTTATTCTCTGTTATTTCCAAAGGAGGGTTATATGGTGGTGAAGAATTGGTAAGTCGGAGTAGTCCGACGGCACCAATAACCCCGTTTCTTCCCGGGGGGGGTGGTTACTAACAGTGGGCCGCACGCCCTAGGCCCTTAATATTCGAAGCCGAGTCTCCAGGGTCATAAAAACAGCAGGAAAGGCAGATATGTGTCCACAACTGCTAGGGTTGTGATGTCTTTATCAAATATATACGTGATCCTGCTATTAGTGCACAGCAAACAGCGGCTTACTGTAAATTCGGCCGGAGCCCTCAGAAGATGCGTCCTTCCTCGAACGCTGCACGGGACACGCCCCCCCCCAACTTTGTAATTATTTTAACCAGGTACAATAGCTATTAATAGTTAATAACTATTTAATAGCTACCTAGTTAAAATAATTACAAAATTACCTGTAAAATAAATCCTAACCTAAGTTACAATTAAACCTAACACTACACTATCAATAAATTAATTAAATAAATTTAATTAATGGAATAAGCCAATCGGATTGAACTTGAATCTGATTGGCTGATTCCATCAGCCAATCAGAATTTTCATACTTAATTCCGATTGGCTGATAGGATTCTATCAGCCAATCGGAATTTGAGGGACGCCCATCTTGGATGACGTCCCTTAAAGGAACCTTCATTCTGTTTTAGGACGTCGGAAGAAGAGGATGGATCCACGCCGGAGGTCTTGAAGATGGAGCCGCTCGTCATCGGATGGAAGAAGATAAAAGATGCCGCTTGGATGAAGATGTCTACCGGTCTGGATCTCCTCTTCTGCCCGGATAGGATGAAGACTTCTGCCCGATGATGGACTTCTTCAGCCGCCGGCTTGGATCAAGACTTCAGCCGGAGGATGGGCGTCTTCAGCCCCCGCTTGGGCTTGGATCAAGACATCGGAGCCTGGACGGATCGGTGATACCCGGGCGTGGTAAAGATAAGGTAGGAAGATCTTCAGGGGCTTAGTGTTAGGTTTATTTAAGGGGGGTTTGGGTTAGATTAGGGGTATGTGGGTGGTGGGTTGTAATGTTGGGGGGGGGGTATTGCGTTTATTTTTACAGGCAAAAGAGCTGTTTTCTTTGGGGCATGCCCCGCAAAAGGCCCTTTTAAGGGCTGGTAAGGTAAAAGAGCTTTTCTATTTTAATTTTAGATAGGGTAGGGCATTTTTTTATTTTGGGGGGCTTTGTTATTTTATTAGGGGGCTTAGAGTAGGTGTAATTAGCTTAAAATTGTTGTAATATTTTTAATATGTTTGTAAATATTTTTTTATTTTTTGTAACTTAGTTCTTTTTATTTTTTTGTACTTTAGTTAGTTTATTTAATTGTATTTATTTGTAGGTTTGTATTTAATTAATTTATTGATAGTGTAGTGTTAGGTTTAATTGTAACTTAGGTTAGGATTTATTTTACAGGTAATTTTGTAATTATTTTAACTAGGTAGCTATTAAATAGTTATTAACTATTTAATAGCTATTGTACATGGTTAAAATAATTACAAAGTTGCCTGTAAAATAAATATAAATCCTAAAATAGCCTGCAATGTAATTATTCGTTATATTGTAGCTATATTAGGGTTTATTTTACAGGTAAGTATTTAGCTTTTAAATAGGATTAATTTATTTAATAAGCGTTCATTTATTTCTTTTAGATTTAAAATTATATTTAAGTTAGGGGGGGTGTTAGGGTTAGGGTTAGACTTAGCTTTAGGGGTTAATACATTTATTAGAGTAGCGGTGAGGTCCGATTAGGGGTTAATAATTGAAGTTAGGTGTCTGCGATGTTAGGGAGGACAGATTAGGGGTTAATACTATTTACTATAGGGTTATTGAGGCGGGGTGAGTGAGGCGGATTAGGGGTTAATACATTTATTATTGTAGCGGTGAGGTCCGGTCGGCAGATTAGGGGTTAATTATTGTAGGTAGCTGGCGGGTGACGTTGTGGGGGGCAGATTAGGGGTTAATACATATATTTGGGATACATGAACCTGAAACAGAGGAATAAGTATATACCGCCTTAATTCTCCTGTGAATAGAAAACACCAATTAGACACACAGCCAATCACACACCTTCTGAACATTTAAAAAAGGCCTTTGCTGCAAGTCACAATTATCTTGATAAAGCCCCACAGGTGGGTGAAACGCGTCGATTACCTTGTGACTTTGTAGCAGTGTACCAGGAGTGGTTAAATGTCACCCTATTTGTGAACAACATTGCTATCTTTTAACCCGGGTTAATTTTGTTACTACAACTTTTAAGCTCTGACAGTGTGGATGAATTCAAATATCCAACTGTATTTGCAAGTATAAGCATAACAAAGTGCTTGTATACTGAAGGAGTTAACAACATCCACAACTTTGTAACATCGATACCAGCACGCTGTCAAACTTCCACAGAGGAAACAAACGGACGAGACGTGACGTCAGACGCCGTCCGTACACACGTGTGTGATCTGTGTTTGCAGCTCGGGAGAGGACTGCCTTAGCTCTCGTAGCGGTCCTTGGTGTGACTGAAGATTTCACAGGCGGTAAAGTAAAGTAAAGTACTGCTTTAACCACTGTTGTATTCTTTGAAACAAGCATTATACTACGATTTCAAGTGTATGGAACCATTTTCAGGGACTAACCTCCTTTTATTTGAAAGTCCCACGCTATCCTATATCCCACAGTAACTTGGGAGTACCTGCTGTATCCCCTGTGAAATATGCATATCTAAGACTCTAGTATAACGTGTATTGTTATATATTTTAGTTACCTTTTGCTCATTTATTAACTGATTAATGCATTTAAATTAGATCGTATATGCACTTTATTTTTTATTTTTCTTATTTGTTTACCACATTGTAGCAATAAGCTGTGACTTAGGATTTTTTAATATCTAGGGAGACGTCCCTATTTGTACTGATTTTATGATTGTATATTGATTTTTATTAAATATTTTTTACACTTCATTGGTGTCTGATACCTTTAGCCCTTGGCGCCCTCTCTATCTGTAAGCCGTAAAATCAATCTACTTTCACTATATCTTGACACTCTTTAGGGATAGTGTCTCTTAGAGAGGTGCTTGGTATTAGTTCCTAAGCGCACATCTAACTTCTGTTTATTCTTAGTTAATACATATAATATAGGGGTCGGCGGTTTTAGGGGCAGCAGATTAGGGGTACATAGGTATAATGTAGGTTGCGGCGGTGTAATGGAGCGGCAGATTAGGGGTTAAAAAAAATATGCAGGTGTCAGCGATAGCGGGGGGCGGCAGATTAGGGGTTAATATGTGTAAGATTAGGGGTGTTTAGACTCGGGGTTCATGTTAGGGTGTTAGGTGCAGACTTAGGAAGTGTTTCCCCATAGGAAACAATGGGGCTGCGTTAGGAGCTGAACGCTGCTTTTTTGCAGGTGTTAGGTTTTTTTTTAGCTCAAACTGCCCTATTGTTTCCTATGGGGGAATCGTGCACGAGCACGTTTTTGAAGCTGGCCGCGTCCGTAAGCACCGCTGGTATTTAGAGTTGCAGTGTCGGTAAATTATTCTCTACGCTCTCTTTTTGGAGCTTAACGCAGCCCTTCTGTGAACTCTAAATACCAGCAGTATTTAAAAGGTGCGGGGGGAAAAAAGCATGCGTAGCTAACGCACCCCTTCTAACGCAAAACTCCAAATATAGGTGTCTGTTAATTATATTCTGGAACGTAAATTTCGGAATTTTATTTTTTGGGATTGTAGCTCTCATCTTATGTAAGAGGGCCTTAAGTGCGTACGGGCGGACCATGACCTCCTCTTCCTCAAAATGCGTGATATATTTAGATTCTGTGATCAAGTCCAAGGCCACTTTGGTCATAGCGGCATAATTATAAAGTTTTATATTTGGGAGGGCAAGACCTCTGTCTTCTCTACTAAATGTCAATTTGGAAAGCGAGATCCGAGGTTTACCCCTCCCCCATAAAATCTAGAGCAGGCAGAGTTAAAAAATTTTATATCTTTGGAGTGTTGAAATACAGGGACATTTTGTAAAAAGAACAATATTTTGGGGAAAATAATCATTTTCATCATGGTGAAGAGAAAGTCTAGCCCATATCTTAAAGGATGCTTCAATTTTTACCAAAGTGGTGAAAAATTCTGATGCTACAATTTTTCTGGGTTGCTGGTTAATGTTATCCCTAGATATTTTCTTTTCTGCTAGAACAAAATTATTACTAAGAAGGCTGTCTTTCTTCCTGATAATCCAGAGAATCTCTGATTTTGTTCTAAATGGATTTTATATCCTGAAAATGTTCTATTATCTCTAGGAGCCTAGGGATATTTCTTTTTTCACCACTCATGTAGAGAGAATGTCGACTGCGTATAAAGAGAGGGCGATTTTCTTATTACTGAGTGCTACCCCCATCCAATTATTTTTCTACATTTAACTGCCAAGGGTTTCTAGTGCCCATGTTAAACAACAAGGGAGACAAGGGACAACCTTGTCTAGTTCCCTTTTTGTAATATATTAGATGATTATGTCCCATTAACACTTAAGTTGGAGATTGGATCATTATAAATAAGTTTTACAAAGTTATAGAAATTTCCGGCAAATTCAAATTTATCTAACGTGGTAAACATATGGTCCTATGAAATAGATCAAATGCCTTCTCTGCATCTACCGTTAGTAGTGCAAAATCATGCTGTTTAGAACTAGACCTATCCCAAATCTAAAAAACAACTTCAATAAGTGTCATAGCAGTTCTTATATTCTTCAATGATGTTCTTCCATTCTTGAATCCAGTCTGGTCAGTATAAATAATAGTCCCTAGTATTTTCTTTAATCTGTTTCTAATAATATTCATCAACAGTTTATAGTCGGAGTTAAGTAGAGAAATAGGGCGATATGAGTCCATTGAAACATGATCTTTATCTTTTTTCAATAATAAAACAATGTTTGAAGCCACAAAGTATTTAGATGGTGTTTTTTTATGTGAGAGGAAATAACTATTAAACAATTCTTTTAAAATTCTGCGGGGATTTGATCTGGACCAGGGGATTTGCCATTAGATAATTTATGGATTCCGAGTCCTATTTCCTTCTCAGAAATTTCCCTGTTTAGACCATCGATCTGCTCCTTAGAAATTTTTGGTAATCTTTTTTTCTTATTCTCTTCATTAACCTCTTCAGCTGCATATAGTTTTTGATAAAATAATTGGAACTGTGCTAAAATGTACTGTGGGGCGGTATATCTCACCCCCCTCGACACAATGGTCCCTATATAATTATTCTTTTTCCTACTTTTGCCAAATTGGATAACTGTTTGGCAACTTTAGAACCTAGTTTATCAAATGAGGCTCGGTTTTTAAGATCAGTATGAACTAATTGCTGACTTAGAAATGTTTCCCTTCTTTTGCTTTCTGATACTCTACCCAATGATTTTTATCAGGGCTTTCAATATATTCAGAATACTTATTATTTAACTAATTAGCTAGTTTTATTCCTTTTTATCATGTAAGCCTTTATTTCTCCCCTTAAAACGGCTTTTGCTGTTTCCCATAATCTTTCTGTTTTAGGCATATACTCTTTGTTATAATTTTTGAATTCTAGCCACTTATTAATCAGCCAATTTCTAAACTTTGTATTCTGGTTATAGAAATGAGGGGAAGAAGAATTTACTGAGGTGTTTATTTCCTGGCCCGGATACACTAATAGATAAAAAGATGACTGCATGATCTGAAATAAGGATGTTTTTAATATCAGTTATAATATCCAAGCGTAACATGGTCTCACTTATTAAAAACATGTCAATCCTTGAAAGTGTTTTATATGACTTTGAATTGGAAGAAAAGAGGGGGTTAAACTGGCACTACGATAGTATAGGAGAGTAAGAGAAAGAGCCCAATTATGGGTTCCGGTGCTGCCCCCTAATTATGATAAGCGGATAGGTAGAGATGCAGACGGGATTAGGTAGCACTCATTCTTACTCAAGTGTAGCAACGTTAAAAATCAAATACTTTAATTGTAACTGGTTAAAACAGGGGGAAAAAAGCCCTGACTATATAACTTCACACCCCACAACTGTGCACAATAAAACACCGTAAGTCACTCCCCTGTTTCCTGGCTGATAACAGGAACCATCGGCTTTAGGTGACAGGCGTGACTACCACGGTGCTTAAAATTAAATTAACAAACGTGTTTTGGCCGTTACCCGGCCTTTCTCAATGTTAACTTGACAGTGAAAAATGAATAAGCTGAGGCTGAGAAATTTCCGGTCTTTTAAACTCACTAAACACCTTGTCATAACAAATCTTCGTTGCCTGTGATTGTCACTCTTCTTGGTGATCCAATAGGAGGCTGCGGATTAATTCTCTGTATGTCATATTCATTCTGATTGGATTTTCAGTAGGTGTGAGCGAGAGACCGCTTCTCTCTGATATAGATATGATGGGTAGATTGCGATGTGTCTGTATTGTCTAAATAGCTTAGCCCTTGTTACTATGTGCTACATTAATACAATGTGTTAGATTACAAAATCACACTCTCTAGATTTACACTGTAGCCATAGTAAACGGCGATATAAAGCAAGTCATGACATTGTTGTTTTATAGTATGCCACTGTAACGTAATGTCAGCTACGTCTTCCATTTATACTTGGATCCCTGATCCAACATATTAGTGTGGAATATACTGACAGCAAGGGTGATTAAACCTACGATGCTTATGACTTTAAAATGCCATAATAGTACTTGTGGTCGCATTAATATTCTTTTGCGAACACAATCTTAGAAGATTTATGCTAATAATTGTTTGATAGACATGATGGCTAAATCAACTTATAGTCCCATATAACATCTGTTATTATTTAGACAGTGGTATATGCATGTTACATGATATAGGACTAGTTCCACTATATTCAATTATAAGTTAGGATTATAGTTTGGAAATCATAGTCCTATAGTGACCGAATTATTATATGTGTGTTAATTTAAAGGTCCTGTAACATCATGTAGCGCACTATGTGCTTAAAATCACATGCAAAAATCAGTGATGTGGAAGCTTCTTATCAAATATGAGGATATACTAAGTTTGGCAACTACAATTAGATGTATACCTATATAGAGAGACACTGTGTGTAGTGGTATACTATGGTAAGCGTTTAATGTATACTGAATCCTGTTCACGTTTCTAAATGTCACTGGTAATGGCACTGCTCTTTCTAACTGGTTTATTAAGGATTACATTAGCTGATGTATAAAACATAATATGTTACATCTGTAACTAATAATAATAATATCAGCATTACTAATGCTAAACCTTATACTCCTGATTTGTGAGTGTAAGGAGTTTCATCCGTATGTGTATTATTAGTGGGATCTAGTTTATAAGTTGTCTATTAAGGTAAGTATTATGAGGATGTTATATAGAGTGACATTTTATTGAAACAAATTTTCATTCTATTGTTATTAGCATCCTTGAATAATTAATATGTACCCACAGTAAAAATGACACCCATATATACTTTTATGACAAGACAATATAGTTACTCTATATGTATACCCAATAATTGTTGAACTCGTTCTATGCCATGTGGCATGACAGTTCAAATTGAAAACCCATTTGGTTTCCATTCGTAAGAGTCTTTGTTCATTTTCTTCTCCCCTTATTCCTAATTTCAATTTCTCTATCCCTCAAAATTTCATGGCATTGGTCTTCTCATTATGGAATTGTAGAAAGTGTTCTGCCACACTAGTGATTTGTTTCTTATTTTCTACATCTTTTTGGGCCTTACTGATTTTTCTCAGGTGTTCAGTCATAAGTTTCCCCAGGCTTCTTATAGTCATACCTACATAGAATAGGTTACAATCGCAAGATATGCAATATATGGCATTAGTGCTTTTACAGTTAATATGTTTTTTTAATAGTCCACGTATTACTGAATCTGTCTTCTACGATTTGTTTTTTAACCATGTGCTGGCAGACTTTGCAGTTTCCACATGCAATAGAACCTTTATAGATTGGAGATTTCTTAGCGTTCCTGTCAAAATGACTTCTTATTAGTGTATCGCTAATATTGTTAGCTCTTCTATATGTGAATAAAGGTCTCTCTGTGAGTAGTTGTTGGAATATTTAGTCTGTTTTCAGGACATGCCAATGCTTATTGAGGATGTTGGTAATCTGATCACTTTCAGATGTGTATGTAGATATGAACCTAAGGGGGGGGTAATGTTTTCCTTTATCTTGGGGGTAAGTAACTAATTTCTATTTTTGTATAATGTTCTGTTGTATGCTCTTGCTAGTGATTTCTTTGAATAGCCTCTTACGAGTAATCTTTGTCTTAGATCTCTTGCGGCTAATTTATAGGTGTCTACAGTGCCACAATTCCTCCTTAGGCGTATACATTCATCCATGGGTAAACCTTTAATTGTAGACGAATGATGGTGACTACTTGCATGGAGTATATTATTTGTGGCTGTAGGTTTCCTATAAGCATCTGTTTCAATTTTAGTATTAGCCTTTCTGATATTGAGATCTAAGAATTCTACCTTAGTTTTTTCTATTGTGGATGTGAGATACAGTCCAAATGGATTTTCATTATGTATATTAATGAATTCTGACAGTAGGTTTCTTTGGGCCGTTCCATATGAAGAATATGTCATCTATATATCTGGACCAGTGGAATATATGCTTTGTGAGATATTTAAGACTTTCATGAAACACCACTGTTTCTTCCCACCAGCCCAGATATACATTTGTGTATGTTGGGTCACATGATGTGCCCATGGCCGTACCACATACCTGCAGGTAAAATTTGTAATTGAATACAAAACAGTTGTGTGTGAGGACGAATTCTACCATTTTTACCAAGAAATCTTCCATTTAATTTGTCATATTAGTCGCCTTACAACCCCATTGTGTTTGTATGCTTCTGTAGAGAGACTCTACATCACAAGTCACAAGGAGGGATTCTGTATCAATGTTAATTTAATTAATTTTGTTAAGTATATGCATAGTGTCCCTTGTGTGGGATGGGAGAGATTCAACTATGTGTCTGAGTCTAGCATCCACGTATATGCTGACCTTTTCTGTTAGGGATATAGATAGAAAAAACTAAGGTAGAATTCTTAGATCTCAATATCAGAAAGGCTAATACTAAAATTGAAACAGATGTTTATAGGAAATCTGCAGCCACAAATAATATACTCCATGCAAGTAGTCACCATTATCAGCCTACAATTAAAGGTTTACCCATGGGTGAATTTATACGCCTAAGGAGGAATTGTAGCACTGTAGACACCTATAAATTAGCTGCAAGAGATCTAAGACAAAGATTACTTGTAAGAGGCTATTCAAAGAAATTACTAGCAAGAGCATACAACACACATTATACAAAAATAGAAATGAGTTACTTACCCCCAAGATAAAGGAAAACAGTACCCCCTTAGGTTTATATCTACATACACATCTGAAAGTGATCAAATTACCAACATCTTCAATAAGCATTGGCATGTCCTGAAAAGAGACAAAGAACTCCAACCACTACTCCACAGAGAGACCATTATTTACATATAGAAGAGCTAACAATATTAGCGATACACTAATAAGTCATTTTGACAGGAACGCTAAGATATCTCCAATCTATAAATGTTCTATTGCATGTGGAAACTGCAAAGTCTGCCAGCACATGGTTTTAAAAACAAACCGTGGTACACAGATTAAGTAATACGTGGACTATTAAAGAGCATATTAACTGTAAAAGCACTGTCATATATTGCATATCTCGATTGTAACCTATTCTATGTAGGCGATGACTACAAGAAGCCTGGGGAAACGTATGACTGAACACCTGAGCAACATCAGGACGGCCCAAAAAGATGTAGAAAATAAGAAACAAATCACTAGTGTGGCAAAACACTTTCTACAATTCCATAATGGGAAGACCAATGCTATGAAATGTTGGGGGATAGAGAAATTGAAACCAGGAATAAGGGGAGGAGAAACTGAACAGACTCTTACGAATGGAAACTAAATGGGTCTTCAATTTGAACTGTCATGCCACATGGCATGAATGAGTTCAATAATTATTGGGTATACTTATAGAGTAACTATATTGTCTTGTCATAAAAGTATATATGGGTGTCATCATTTTTACTGTGGTACATATCAATTATTCAAGTATGCTAATAACAATGGAATGAAAATTTGTTTCAATAAAATGTCACTCAATATATAACATCCTCATAATACTTACCTTAATAGATGACTTATAACTAGTTCCACTAATAATACACATACAGATGAAACTCCTTACACTCACAAATCAGGAGTATAAGATTTTAGCATTAGTAATACTGATGATATTATTATTAAAGTTACAGATGTAACATATTATGTTTTATACATCAGCTAATGTAATCCTTAATAAACCCGTTAGAAAGGGCAGTGCCATGACCAGTGACCTTTAGAAACGTGAACAGGATTCAGTATACATTAAACGCTTACTATAGTATACCACTACACACACAGTGTCTCTCTCTAATTGTAGTTGCCAAACTTAGTATATCCTCATATTTGATAAGAAGCTTCCACATCACTGATCTTTGCATGTGATTTTAAGCACATAGGACCCGTGTTTCTGGCGAGTTTTCAGACTCGCCAGAAATGCAAGTTATGGAGCAGCGGTCTAACGCAAGCACTTACCTCATATTACTGCCTGACAGGAAGGCAGTGCACAGGTTTGAGAGGTCCTCTTCCTCACATTGACCTGTAGAAAAACAAAGACTGAGTCAAATCCCTCAGACTATAGGAAATTAGGGCAGTATTAAATATGGGAGGCGCAGTGAGAATTATGTCTCACAAGTTCCCATTACTTTAAAGCCACCAAAGCTCTACTGAAGAGACTGATATGGACTACAGCTCCACCCTAGGACAAAGAAGCACAATCCTGTACCACTTTAAAAATAATAAACTCTTGATTGAAGAATCTTTTCTAACACCTCACTTTGGCACTTCCTATCACTAACACAGGCAAATAGAATGACTGGGGTGGGAGGGAAGGGAGGAGCTATTTAACAGCTCTGCTGTGGTGCTCTTTGCCGCCTCCTGCTGACCAGGAGGTGAATATCCCATTAGTAATTGAGATGATCCGTGGACTCATCGTGTCATTAAAAAAAAAATTGACATTTGTTTAGCTAATTTATTTCTTTGAATGGCTGCTAAATAGAGATGTAGTTAAAAAACTATTTGCTGAAGAAATCCAACTAGGATATAACCTTAGATAATTCTAGCAGATTCTGAGGTTGGTTTGTAGCAAGATTTAACAAGAAGATGTTTTTGTTTGTTTATTTTTTCTAAAGGTTGCTCCCATATATATGTTTCTGATGGTATAAACACAAAAGCATTGTGGGCAGAGGGTTCTTTCTTTGAATAACAGTATATAAAGATTATCTCCTTGTAAACAATACTGAATATCTGTCTAAACTGAAAGATAATAACAATTTTTTATTGTTTAGGAGTCACTGTTTCACATCTACGCTATTTTATATACATCACTTTATATTATAAAATATCACTTTATTGTCATTAACGCTGCACAGTAACAGAGGAACAGCTTGTACTGCTCCCTTAAAGGGGTAATCCCCTTAACTAAAAATGTTGCATGATTCTAAGACCTTGATAATAGATAAGATAGAGGAAGTAAAAGATTTTGTAAGCAAAATCAAGGTGTAATATGATATTACCAGGTCTTATTGTTAAGTATAAGACTGGACTAATGGCTGGCAACTTTTATGTGGTCTGTTTTTTTTCTCTCTATTCTCTTTTATTATTTTAAATTCATAATATTCAAATACAGTATACATCATGAAAAATAAACTTAACATACCGTCATGGAATGTAGGAGGAATTAACTCTCCAATAAAAAGGAAACTTACTGTTCAATATCTCAAAACATTTCAACCCGACATAGCTTTCATACAAGAAACTCATTTAAATAACCTGCTCTGATGAGGCGGACAGAGATTGCCACAATTCAACCCGATCGGGTTGATTGGCACTCTCTGCTGGCGGCCGATTGGCTGCGAGTCTGCAGGGTGCAATGCTGAATACGGAGAGTGTATTGCTTTCCGCATTCAGCGATGTCTGTCGGACCTGATCCGCACTGTCGGATCAGGTCTGACAGACATGATAAATAGGCCTCATAGTGCCCTACATGATGTTACAGGACCTTTTAATTAACACACATATAATAATTCGGTCGCTGTAGGACTATGATTTCCAAACTATAATCCTAACTTATAATTGATTATAGTGGAACTAGTCCTATATCATGTAACATGTATATACCACTGTTTAAATAATAACAGATGTTATATGGGACTATAAGTTGATTTAGCCATCATGTCTATCAACAATTATTAGCATAAATCGTCTAAGATTGCGTTCTTAAAAGAATATTAATGCGACCACAAGTACTATTATGGCATTTTAAAGTCATAAGCATCGTAGGTTTAATCACACTTGCTGTCAGTATATGCGACGCTAATACGTTGGATCAGGGATCCAAGTATAAATGGAAGACGTAGCTGACATCACATATAGTGGCATACTATAAAACAACAATATCATGACTTGCTTTATATCGCTGTTTACTATGGATACAGTGTAAATCTAGAGAGTGTGATTTTGTAATCTAACACATTGTACTAATGTAGCACATAGTAACAAGGGCTAAGCTACTTTGACAATATAGACACATCACAATCTACCCAATTAGAGAGAAGCTGTCTCTCGCTCACACCTACTGAAAATCCAATCAGAATGAATATGGACATACAGAGAATTAATCCGCAGCCTCCTATTGGATCACCAGGGGGGAGTGACAATCACAGATTTGTTATGAGAAGGTGTTTAGTGAGTTTAAAAGAATGGAAACTTCTCAGCCTCGGCTTATTCATTTTTCACTGTCATGTTAACATGAGAAAGGCCGGGTAACGGCAAAAAGCGTTATGTTAATTTAATTTTAAGCACCGTGGTAGTCACTCCTGTCACCTGAAGCCAATGAATACTATGTTGTTTGACAGCGGAAACAGGAGTAACGCATGCGCAATGGCAAATGTAAACGGGAGCGCGCAATGCCGATACGTAAACAGCGGGTGGGACCGCTGTTTACGTAATATGGAGGAGAATTAGGAAACAGTGAGTGGGAGGAGCGGGTAAAGTAAATGAACGATATTTAGGATATAAAATTTGAAAGAAATGATAACTTTTATTAAAAAATTATTGTTGCGGTATGTTTAATAGGATGATTGTCTACATAACTATATCATCCAAACCTGAAAAATTGACATTCACTTTAAGATAAAAGGATTGCATTATATCCTGTGTAACATATATGCCCCCAATGAGTTTCAACCAAGTTTCTGGGAAAACATACATTAAACTTATAAAATGTACATATTCCCAGTTAATTGTAGGAGGCGACTTTAATACATCTCTTAATCCAAATCTAGATAGATTAAAAACCAAAATAAGTATAACAGAGAAGCTAAACCACTACGTGGATTTGTAAAGAACCTAAAATTAAAAGATATATGGAGAGTACAAAACCCTGGATTGCCGGGACCTTACTTGTGAATCAGTCATATAAGCGGATAGATAGAGATGCAGACAGGGGCTTAGGTAGCACTCATTCTTACTCAAGTGTAGCAACACTAAAAATGAAATAACTTAATCGTAACTGGTTAAAACAGGGATAAAAATCACACCCCACAACTGTGCACAATAAAAACACCGTAAATCACTCTCCTGTTTCCTGGCCGATAACAGGAACCGTCGGCTTCAGGTGACAGGAGTGACTACCACGGTGCTTAAATTAAATTAACATAACGCTTTTCGCCGTTACCCGGCCCTTTCTCAATGTTAACATGACAGTGAAAAATGAATAAGCCGAGGCTGAGAAGTTTCCATTCTTTTAAACTCACTAAACACCTTCTCATAACAAATCTGTGATTGTCCACTCCCCCTGGTGATCCAATAGGAGGCTGCGGATTAATTCTCTGTATGTCATATTCATTCTGATTGGATTTTCAGTAGGTGTGAGCGAGAGACAGCTTCTCTCTAATTGGGTAGATTGTGATGTGTCTATATTGTCAAGTAGCTTAGCCCTTGTTACTATGTGCTACATTAGTACAATGTGTTAGATTACAAAATCACACTCTCTAGATTTACACTGTATCCATAGTAAACAGCGATATAAAGCAAGTCATGATATTGTTGTTTTATAGTATGCCACTATAATGTGATGTCAGCTACGTCTTCCATTTATACTTGGATCCCTGATCCAACGTATTAGCGTCGCATATACTGACAGCAAGTGTGATTAAACCTACGATGCTTATGACTTTAAAATGCCATAATAGTACTTGTGGTCGCATTAATATTCTTTTAAGAACGCAATCTTAGACGATTTATGCTAATAATTGTTGATAGACATGATGGCTAATCAACTTATAGTCCCATATAACATCTGTTATTATTTAAACAGTGGTATATACATGTTACATGATATAGGACTAGTTCCACTATAATCAATTATAAGTTAGGATTATAGTTTGGAAATCATAGTCCTACAGCGACCGAATTATTATATGTGTGTTAATTAAAAGGTCCTGTAACATCACTAGGGCACTATGAGGCCTATTTATCATGTCTGTCAGACCTGATCCGACAGTGCGGATCAGGTCCGACAGACATCGCTGAATGCGGAAAGCAATACACTCTCCGTATTCAGCATTGCACCCTGCAGACTCGCAGCCAATCGGCCCGCCAGCAGTGAGTGCCAATCAACCCGATCCGGTTGAATTGTGGCAATCTCTGTCCGCCTCATCAGAGCAGGTTATTTAAATGAGTTTCTTGTATGAAAGCTATGTCGGGTTGAAATGTTTTGAGATATTGAACAGTAAGTTTCCTTTTTATTGGAGAGTTAATTCCTCCTACATTCCATGACGGTATGTTAAGTTTATTTTTCATGATGTATACTGTATTTGAATATTATGAATTTAAAATAATAAAAGAGAATAGAGAGAAAAAAAACAGACCACATAAAAGTTGCCAGCCATTAGTCCAGTCTTATACTTTAACAATAAGACCTGGTAATATCATATTACACCTTGATTTTGCTTACAAAATCTTTTACTTCCTCTATCTTATCTATTATCAAGGTCTTAGAATCATGCAACATTTTTAGTTAAGGGGATTACCCCTTTAAGGGAGCAGTACAAGCTGTTCCTCTGTTACTGTGCAGCGTTAATGACAATAAAGTGATATTTTATAATATAAAGTGATGTATATAAAATAGCGTAGATGTGAAACAGTGACTCCTAAACAATAAAAAATTGTTATTATCTTTCAGTTTAGACAGATATTCAGTATTGTTTACAAGGAGATAATCTTTATATACTGTTATTCAAAGAAAGAACCCTCTGCCCACAATGCTTTTGTGTTTATACCATCAGAAACATATATATGGGAGCAACCTTTAGAAAAAATAAACAAACAAAAACATCTTCTTGTTAAATCTTGCTACAAACCAACCTCAGAATCTGCTAGAATTATCTAAGGTTATATCCTAGTTGGATTTCTTCAGCAAATAGTTTTTTAACTACATCTCTATTTAGCAGCCATTCAAAGAAATAAATTAGCTAAACAAATGTCAATTTTTTTTTTTTTTAATGACACGATGAGTCCACGGGATCATCTCAATTACTAATGGGATATTCGCCTCCTGGTCAGCAGGAGGCGGCAAAGAGCACCACAGCAGAGCTGTTAAATAGCTCCTCCTTTCCCTCCCACCCCAGTCATTCTATTTGCCTGTGTTAGTGATAGGAAGTGCCAAAGTGAGGTGTTAGAAAAGATTCTTCAATCAAGAGTTTATTATTTTTAAAGTGGTACAGGATTGTGCTTCTTTGTCCTAGGGTGGAACTGTAGTCCATATCAGTCTCTTCAGTAGAGCTTTGGTGGCTTTAAAGTAATGGGAACTTGTAAGACATAATTCTCACTGCGCCTCCCATATTTAATACTGGCCTAATTTCCTATAGTCTGAGGGATTTGACTCAGTCTTTGTTTTTCTACAGGTCAATGTGAGGAAGAGGACCTCTCAAACCTGTGCACTGCCTTCCTGTCAGGCAGTAATATGAGGTAAGTGCTTCTTTCTTTTTCTGGGGCAGACAGGAAATCCGCTCATAAAAGAGTGGACACACGCTACTACCTTATTCATTTTATAAAGGGACTTTTCCTATTAGGGACACTTTATTTTGACACAATCTCTCATGGGCTGTAAGAGGGAGTGTTGGACAGCAATATGTTTTGGGGCTGGTCTTAGCGCTGGGGAGCTCTCTAGAGCTAATTAGCCGAGAGGGCTATAGTCTCTGAGGTTTATGTTTACTTATAAGCAGTGTATTAAAGGGCTTTGGTGGTTCCTTCTCCTTGGGGTTAAATTTTTCCCCGGGAGAAGACGTTTAGGTTAAGTCACTCCCACGATGGGCGGATCTGTTTTTCCCGCGCGCACCTCTTGCACTTTTCAGTGGAAACATTCTGGGCTGCAAGAGAGTAGTTTCCGGTCTGTGTGTGTCTAGGAGCGCATGTTACCTACTAATTACATGCGTTCCTAGGACCGGGCTGCATCAATCGTTTTCTGGCATTAATCCAGATCGTCCGTTGCGCAGAAGGAACTTCCTGGTCTTCTTTTGGAAGGTAGGTGCCTCAGTGGGGCTGCTGAGGTGTGGAGGTGACTGTGGGGTTATAATTATTTAACTTTCAATAATTTTCAGTGCGCAGTAAAATAGTTGCGCTTTTAAAATTTAAAGTCACAGTAACGTTTTTTTGTGTCAGGACTTTACTAAGTGTGAACCATTATGGATCAAGGGACTTTGCAAAACGTTCCTTGCTCGTTGTGTTTTAATGCCATTGTGGAACCACCAATACCTTTCTGTCCTCCTTGTATTGAGAGGACTACAAGTTATAAGGATAAGATTTATTCTGAGCCAACTTCTTCAAAGGTGGATTTTGTTCAGGAATCTAATGATGAGGTACAATATATGCCCCAACTTTCTCAAGAGCTCCAAGTGTTACCGCCCTCACAGGCAGTGCCCTGCGTCTTCTCTGTAACTACCACTGGTGTTACTTTAAAAGACATTGCATCTCTCATGTCTTCTACAGTTTCAGCAAGCAAGGTTTCTGATGCAATTGTCACGGTTTCGGAGACCTCCTCTCAGAAGCCTGAGGAGGAAGCCGTGGTTGCTTTTGAAGGTAAAATTTCAGATACTGAAAGTGTAATTCCTCTCGCTGATACTGAAGTGGCATCATTTAGATTTAAGCTGGAACACCTCTGTCTATTACTGAAGGAGGTTTTAGCTACTTTAGATCATAACGACTCCACGGTAGTGGTTGTCCCTAAGAAGTCCAGTAAGTTAAAACGATATTTCTCTTGTAAGGTGTATCCAGTCCACGGATCATCCATTACTTGTGGGATATTCTCATTCCCAACAGGAAGTTGCAAGAGGACACCCACAGCAGAGCTGTCTATATAGCTCCTCCCCTCACTGCCATATCCAGTCATTCTCTTGCAACTCTCAACAAACATGGAGGTAGTAAGAGAGAAGTGGTGAAATGTAGCTGTTATTTTACTTCAATCAAAAGTTTATTATTTTTAAATGGTACCGGAGTTGTACTATTTTGTTCCAGGCAGAAAAATAGAAGAATCTGCCTGTGATTTCTATGATCTTAGCAGGTTGTAACTAAGATCCATTGCTGTTCTCACACATGACTGAAGAGAGAGATAACTTCAGCGGGGGAATGGCATGCAGGTTATCCTGCTATGAGGTATGTGCAGTTAAGATTTTTCTAGAAGATGTGAATGCTAGAAAATGCTGCTGATGCCAAATTTCTGTAAGGTAAGCCTGAATACAGTGATTTAATAGCGACTGGTATGCTTACTTTCTGAGGTAATACTCTTTTATATTTACAATATAAAACGTTTTGCTGGCATGTTTAAACGTTTTTATATATACTTTGGTGATAAAACTTTATTGGGGCCTAGTTTTTTCCACATGGCTGGCTTAAATTTGCCTAGAAACAGTTTCCTGAGGCTTTCCACTGTGTTACTATGAGTGGGAGGGGCCTAGTTAGCGCTTTTTTGCGCAGTAACTTTTACAGACTGAGACATCCAGCTTCCTCCAAGGGTCTTCTGAATGCTATAGGACATCTCTAAAGGGCTCTTAGGCTTTCCAAAATCGTTTGTTGGGGAAGGTAGGCCCACAGCAAGGCTGTGGCAGTTTGGTGTGACTGTTAAAAAACGTCTATCGTTTTTTTTATCCGGTTTTTGAACTAAGGAGTTAATCATCCATTTGCAAGTGGGTGCAATGCTCTGTTAGCTTATTATACACAGTGTAAAAATTTCGTTTGATTTACTGCCTTTTTCACTGTTTTTCAAATTCTGACAAAATTTGTTTCTCTTAAAGGCACAGTACCGTTTATTATATTTGCTTGTTAACTTGATTTAAAGTGTTTTCCAAGCTTGCTAGTCTGTATAAACATGTCTGACATAAAGGAAACTCTTTGTTCATTTTGTTTAAAAGCCATTGTGGAGCCCCCTCTTAGAATGTGTACCAAATGTACTGATTTCACTTTAAGCAATAAAGATCATATTCTGTCTTTAAAAATTATCACCAGAGGAATCTGACGAGGGGGAAGTTATGCCGACTAACTCTCCCCACGTGTCAGATCCTTTGACTCCCGCTCAAGGGACTCGCGCTCAAATGGCGCCAAGTACATCTAGGGCGCCCATAGCGTTTACTTTACAAGACATGGCTGCAGTAATGGATAATACACTGTCAGCGGTATTAGCCAGACTACCTGAATTTAGAGGAAAGCGAGATAGCTCTGGAGTTAGACGAAATACAGAGCATACTGACGCTTTAAGAGCTATGTCTGATAATGCCTCACAATATGCAGAAGCTGAAGAAGGAGAGCTTCTTTCTGTGGGTGATATTTCTGACTCAGGGAAGATGATGTAACCTGATTCTGATATTTCTACATTTAAATTTAAGCTTGAACACCTCCGCATGTTACTCAGGGAGGTTTTAGCTGCTCTGAATGACTGTGATACAATTGCAGTGCTAGAGAAATTGTTTAGACTGGATAAATACTATGCAGTGCCGGTGTGTACTGATGTTTTTCCAATACCTAAAAGGTTTACAGAAATTATTACTAAGGAATGGGATAGACCAGGTGTGCCGTTCTCTCCCCCTCCTATTTTTAGAAAAATGTTTCCAATAGACGCCACCACACGGGACTTATGGCAGACAGTTCCTAAGGTGGAGGGAGCAGTTTCTACTCTAGCAAAGCGTACTACTATCCCTGTCGAGGACAGTTGTGCTTTCTTAGATCCAGTGGATAAAAAGTTAGAGGGTTACCTTAAGAAAATGTTTATTCAACAAAGTTTTATCCTACAGCCCCTTGCATGCATTGCTCCTGTCACTGCTGCTGCGGCGTTCTGGTTTGAGTCTCTGGAAGAGGCTTTACAGGTAGCGACTTTATTGGATGACATACTTGACAAGCTTAGAGCACTTAAGCTAGCCAATTCTTTTGTTTCTGATGCCATTGTTCATTTGACTAAACTAACGGCTAAGAATTCTGGTTTTGCTATCCAGGTGCGCAGAGCGCTATGGCTTAAATCATGGTCAGCTGACGGTACTTCAAAGTCTAAGCTGCTTAACATTCCCTTCAAGGGGCAGACCCTATTCGGGCCTGGTTTGAAGGAGATTATTGCTGATATCACTGGAGGAAAAGGTCATGCCCTTCCTCAGGATAGGTCCAAATCAAGGGCCAAACAGACTAATTTTCGTGCCCTTCGAAACTTCAAGGCAAGTGCGGCATCAACTTCCTCTAATGCAAAACAAGAGGGAACTTTTGCTCAGTCCAAGACGGTCTGGAGACCTAGAACAAGGGTAAGGAGGCCAAAAAGCCTGCTGCTGCCTCTAAGACAGCATGAAGGAACGGCCCCCTATCGGATAACGGATCTAGTAGGGGGCAGACTTTTGCTCTTCGCCCAGGCGTGGGCAAGAGATGTTCAGGATCCCTGGGTGTTGGAAATTATATCCCAGGGATATCTTCTGGACTTCAAGGCTTCCCCCCCAAAAGGGAGATTTCACCTTTCACAATTATCTGCAAACCAGATAAAGAGAGAGGCATTCTTACACTGTGTACAAGACCTCCTAGTTATGGGAGTGATCCATCCAGTTCCAAAGGAGGAACAGGGACAGGGTTTTTACTCAAATCTGTTTGTAGTTCCCAAAAAAGAGGGAACCTTCAGACCAATCTTGGATCTAAAGATCTTAAACAAATTCCTCAGAGTTCCATCATTCAATATGGAGACTATTCGTACCATCCTACCTATGATCCAGGAGGGTCAATATAGGACTACAGTGGATTTAAAGGATGCTTATCTTCACATTCCGATACACAAAGATCATCATCGATTTCTCAGGTTTGCCTTCCTAGACAGGCATTACCAGTTTGTAGCTCTTCCCTTTGGGCTAGCTACAGCCCCAAGAATTTTTACGAAGGATCTGGGGTCGCTTCTGGCGGTCCTAAGGCCGCGGGGCATAGCAGTGCCCCTTATTTAGACAACATCCCAATTCAGGCGTCAAACTTCCAAATTGCCAAGTCTCATACGGACATAGTGTTGGCATTTCTGAGGTCGCATGGGTGGAAGGTGAACGAGGAAAAGAGTTCTCTATCCCCCCTTACAAGAGTTTCCTTCCTAGGGACTCTGATAGATTCTGTAGAAATGAAAATTTACCTGACGGAGTCCAGGTTATCAAAACTTCTAAATTCCTGCCGTGTTCTTTATTCCATTCCTCACCCTTCGGTGGCTCAGTGCATGGAAGTGGCAATGGACATAGTGCCGTTTGCACGCCTACATCTCAGACCGCTGCAACTCTGCATGCTCAGTCAGTGGAATGGGGATTACACAGATTTGTCCCCTCTACTAAATCTGGATCAAGAGACCAGGGATTCTCTTCTCTGGTGGCTATCTCGGGTCCATCTGTCCAAAGGTATGACCTTTCGCAGGCCAGATTGGACAATTGTGATGACAGATGCCAGCCTTCTAGGTTGGGGTGCAGTCTGGAACTCCCTGAAGGCTCAGGGATCGTGGACTCAGGAGGAGTCACTCCTTCCAATAAACATTCTGGAACTAAGAGCGATATTCAATGCTCTTCTTGCTTGGCCTCATTTAGCGACAATGAGGTTCATCAGATTTCAGTCGGACAACATCACGACTGTGGCTTACATCAACCATCAAGGGGGAACAAGGAGTTCCCTAGAGATGTTAGAAGTCTCAAAGATAATTTGCTGGGCAGAGATTCACTCTTGCCACCTATCAGCTATCCATATCCCAGGTGTAGAGAACTGGGAGGCGGATTTTCTAAGTCGTCAGACTTTTCATCCGGGGGAGTGGGAACTCCATCCGGAGGTGTTTGCACAATTGGTTCATCGTTGGGGCAAACCAGAACTGCATCTCATGGCGTCTCGCCAGTACGCCAAGCTTCCTTGTTACGGATCCAGGTCCAGGGACCCCAAGGCAATGCTGATAGATGCTCTAGCAGCGCCTTGGTCCTTCAACCTGGCTTATGTGTTTCCTCTGCTCCCTCGTCTGATTGCCAAAATCAAGCAGGAGAGAGCATCGGTGATCTTGATAGCGCCTGCGTGACCACGCAGGACTTGCTATGCAGATCTGGTGGACATATGGACATGTCCTCCTTTCCACCATGGACTCTGCCGCTGAGACAGGACCTTCTACTTCAAGGTCCTTTCAACCATCCAAATCTAATTTCTCTGAGGCTGACTGCCTGGAGATTGAACGCTTGATTTTATCAAAGCGTGGTTTCTCCGAGTCAGTCATTGATACCTTAATTCAGGCACGAAAGCCTGTCACCAGGAAAATCTATCATAAGATATGGCGGAAATATCTTTATTGGTGTGAATCCAAGGGCTACTCATGTAGTAAGGTCAGGATTCCCAAGATATTATCTTTTCTCCAAGAAGGATTGGAGAAAGGATTGTCAGCTAGTTCCTTAAAGAGACAGATTTCTGCGCTATCTATTCTTTTGCACAAGCGTCTGGCGGATGCCCCAGACGTTCAGGCATTTTGTCAGGCTTTAGTTAGAATCAAGCCTGTGTTTAAACCTGTTGCTCCACCTTGGAGCTTAAATTTGGTTCTTAAAGTTCTTCAGGGGGTTCCGTTTGAACCTCTTCATTCCATAGATATCAAACTTTTATCTTGGAAAGTTCTTTTTTTGGTAGCTATTTCCTCGGCTCGTAGAGTTTCCGAGTTATCTGCCTTACAATGTGATTCTCCTTATATGATCTTCCATGCAGATAAGGTAGTTCTGCGTACCAAACCTGGGTTTTTACCTAAGGTGGTATCTAATAAGAATATCAATCAAGAGATTGTTGTTCCGTCTTTGTGTCCTAATCCTTCTTCAAAGAAGGAACGTCTATTACACAATCTGGACGTGGTTCGTGCTTTAAAGTTTTACTTACAAGCTACTAAAGATTTTCGTCAAACATCTGCTTTGTTTGTTGTCTACTCTGGACAGAGGAGAGGTCAAAAGGTTTCGGCAACCTCTCTTTCTTTTTGGCTAAAAAGCATAATCCGCTTAGCCTATGAGACTGCTGGCCAGCAGCCTCCAGAAAAGATTACAGCTCATTCTACTAGAGGTGTGGCTTCCACATGGGCCTTTAAAAATGAGGCTTCTGTTGAACAGATTTGCAAGGCGGCGACTTGGTCTTCGCTTCATACTTTTTCAAAATTCTACAAATTTGATACTTTTGCTTCTTCGGAGGCTATTTTTGGGAGAAAGGTTTTACAGGCAGTGGTACCTTCCGTTTAAGTACCTGCCTTGTCCCTCCCTTCATCCGTGTACTTTAGCTTTGGTATTGGTATCCCACAAGTAATGGATGATCCGTGGACTGGATACACCTTACAAGAGAAAACATAATTTATGCTTACCTGATAAATTTATTTCTCTTGTGGTGTATCCAGTCCACGGCCCGCCCTGTCATTTTAAGGCAGGTATTTTTTAATTTTAAACTACAGTCATCACTGCACCCTATGGTTTCTCCTTTCTCTGTTTGTTTTCGGTCGAATGACTGGATATGGCAGTGAGGGGAGGAGCTATATAGACAGCTCTGCTGTGGGTGTCCTCTTGCAACTTCCTGTTGGGATTGAAAATATCCCACAAGTAATGGATGATCCGTGGACTGGATACACCACAAGAGAAATAAATTTATCAGGTAAGCATAAATTATGTTTTCTCTTGTAAGGTGTATCCAGTCCACGGATTCATCCTTTACTTGTGGGATATTCTCCTTCCCTACAGGAAGTGGCAAAGAGAGCACACAGCAGAGCTGTCCTTATAGCTCCCCCTCTAGCTCCACCCCCCAGTCATTCTCTTTGCCGGCTCTAAACACTAAGGTCTCTACGGGAGGGTAAAGTGAATGTGGTGTTAGAATTTTAGTTTTTATTATGTTCAATCAAAAGTTTGTTATTTTAAATGGTACCGGTTTGTACTATTTACTCTCTAGCAGAAAAGTGATGAAGATTTCTGCTGAGAGGAAAATTATTTTAGCATGTTGTAACTAAAATCCACTGCTGTTCCCACACAGGACTGAGGAGTACCAGAAAACTTCAGTTGGGGGGAACAGTTTGCAGGGGAACGGCATTAAGGTATGTTCAGTCATTTATTTCTAGACAAGACTGAGATAATGCTAGAAGAGACTGACAATATCCCCATGAGGGGAGGGTAAGCTATGTTCAGAGACTTAGTATGGAATTGAATGCTTACATAACAGGGCTAATTATGCTGGTTGACACTAATTCAGGGCAATCGATTGTTTTATTAGGAAAAAAGACACTTTGAAAGGCCTGTTGGGTTCTTTCTGGGGTTATTACCCACATAGCTATTTTTTATTCACTTTGAAGTGATTTCTTAGGCCTCACAGCTCCGGAGTAGAGTGGGAGGGGCCTAATTTCGTGCCTCAGATGCGCATTTAGAATTACACAGAAGTTCATGCTGCTTCATATGGAGGGTCCTGCTGCTGTTTGAGGGCCTAAAGGAAGCTATATTCCCCCAAATCTGGTCCCTAAGGGCAGGTAGGGCCACAGCAGTGCTGTGGCAAGGTGCTGTAGTAATTTTAGCCGGGTGTTGGCTTTAGGCTGCTCCGGTTTGGGCATTAAGGGGTTAATCGTTTTGCTACTTGTGGTGCAATCATACTAAGGCTCTGGGTACATACTGTGAAAATTTCAAAAGGATTACTGCATTTTTCACTGTTTTGTAAAATTGTGTGCCTTTTTTATCTCTTAAAGGCACAGTAAAGTTTTTTCAAATTGTGTTTTTTATTTGATTAAAGTGATTTCCAAGCCTGTCTGTGTATACTACTAGTCTGTTAAACATGTCTGACACTAAGGAAAATCCTTGTTCAATGTGTTTAGAAGCCATGGTGGAACCCCCTCTCAGAATGTGTCCCACTTGTACTGATATGTCTATACACTTTAAAGATCATATTGTTGCACTTAAGAATGTGGCCCAAGATGATTCTGAGACTGAAGGTAACGAGGGTAGCCCGTCTGCCTCTCCCCAAGTGTCACAACCAGTTACGCCCGCTCAAGCGACGCCTAGTACCTCTAGTGCGTCTAACCCTTTTACATTACAAGACTTAGCGGCAGTCATGGATAATTCTCTTGCAGCTTTCTTATCTAAACTGCCCGTGTTACCTGCAAAGCGTGATAGCTCAGTTTTAAGAACAGATTATGAGCATTCTGACGCTTTGGTAGCTGTATCTGATATACCCTCACAACGCTCTGAAGTGGGAGCGAGGGATTTGATGTCTGAGGGAGAAGTTTCTGGTTCAGGAAAGGTTCCTCCTCAGACAGATTCAGATACATTGGCTTTTAAATTTAAACTAGAACACCTCCGCGTGTTGCTCAGGGAGGTATTAGCTAATCTGGACGACTGCGACCCTTTGGTGGTCCCAGAGAAATTGTGTAAAATGGACAAGTACTTAGAGGTCCCCGTTTACACTGATGCGTTTCCACTCCCTAAGAGATTAGCGGATATCGTTACTAGGGAGTGGGATAGACCAGGTGTCCCTTTTGTCCCCCCTCCTGTTTTTAAGAAAATGTTCCCCATATCTGACCACATGCGGGACTCGTGGAGGGGGCTGTTTCTACACTTGCTAAACGCACAACCATACCAATTGAAGACAGTTGTGCTTTTAAAGACCCTATGGATAAAAAATTAGAGGGTTTACTTAAGAAAATTTTTGTTCAACAAGGTTTTCTTCTCCAACCTATTGCCTGCATTATTTCTGTAACTACTGCAGCTGCTTTCTGGTTTGAGGCGCTGGAAGACTCGCTCCAGACGGAGACCTCATATGAGGAAATTATGGATAGAATTAAGGCTCTAAAGCTAGCTAATTCTTTTATCACTGACGCCGCTTTCCAAATAGCTAAGTTAGCGGCGAAAAATTCAGGTTTCGCCATTTTGGCGCACAGGGCGCTATGGCTAAAGTCCTGGTCGGCCGATGTGTCGTCTAAATCCAAGCTTTTGAACATTCCTTTCAAAGGAGAGACCCTCTTCGGCCTGAATTGAAAGAGATTATTTCAGATATCACCGGGGGAAAAGGCCATGCTCTCACTCAGGACAAGCCCTTTAAGACAAAGAACAAAGCTAATTTTCGTTCCTTTCGCAATTTCAGGAACGGCCCCGCTTCATCCTCTCCGGCTGCAAAGCAAGAGGGTAACGCTTCACAGCCCAAGGCAACCTGGAAACCTTACCAGGGCTGGAATAAGGGTAAACAGACCAAAAAGCCTGCAGCTGCCACCAAGACAGCATGAAGGGGTAGCCCCCGATCCGGGACCGGATCTAGTAGGGGGCAGACACTCTCTCTCTCTTCGCTCAGGCCTGGGCAAGAGATGTACACGATCCTTGGGCATTAGAGATTGTAGCCCAGGGATACCTTCTAGAATTCAAGGACTCTCCTCCAAGGGGAAGGTTCCACATTTCTCGTCTGTCTACAGATCAGACAAAGAAAGAGGCGTTTTTACGCTGTGTAGAAGATCTACATACAATGGGAGTGATCCACCCAGTTCCAATTGCAGAACAAGGACTGGGGTTTTACTCAAACCTGTTTGTGGTTCCCAAAAAAGAAGGAACTTTCAGACCAATCCTGGATCTCAAAATTCAAAACAAATTCCTCAGAGTCCCATCATTCAAGATGGAGACCATTCGGACAATCTTACCAATGATCCAGGAGGGTCAATATATGACTACCGTGGATCTAAAGGATGCGTACCTGCACATTCCTATCCACAAAGATCATCACCAGTTTCTCAGGTTCGCCTTTCTGGACAAGCATTATCAGTTTGTGGCTCTTCCTTTCGGGTTGGCCACTGCTCCCAGAATTTTCACAAAGGTGCTAGGGTCCCTCCTGGTGGTTCTAAGACCGCGGGGCATTGCAGTGGCGCCTTACCTAGATGACATCTTAATTCAGGCGTCGACTTTCCAAAGAACCAAGTCTCACACGGAGATTGTATTGGCCTTTCTGAGGTCTCGCGGGTGGAAGGTCAACATCAAAAAGAGTTCTCTCTCCCCCCTCACAAGTGTTCCATTCCTAGGAACCCTCATAGACTTGGTAGAAATGAAAATATTTCTGACGGAGGTCAGAAAGTTAAAACTCTTAACTACTTGCCATCTGTAGCTCAGTGCATGGAGACAATCGGTCTAATGGTAGCGGCAATGGAAATAGTCCCTTTCGCTCGGATACACCTCAGACCACTGCAATTATGCATGCTCAAACAGTGGAATGGGGATTATGCAGATTTGTCTCCTCAAATTCAGTTGGACCAGGAGACCAGAGATTCTCTTCTCTGGTGGTTGTCTCAGGATCACCTGTCTCAGGGAATATGTTTCCGCAGGCCAGAGTGGATCATTGTAACGATCGATGCCAGTCTGTTAGGCTGGGGTGTGGTCTGGGACTCCCTGAAAGCTCAGGGCTTATGGTCTCGGGAAGAAACTCTTCTCCTGATAAACATTCTGGAACTGAGGGCGATATTCAACTAGCTGCGGCCAAATTCATCAGATTTCAGTCGGACAACATCACGACTGTAGCTTACGTCAATCATCAGGAGGGAACAAAGAGTTCCCTAGTGATGACGGAAGTAACCAAAATAATCAGGTGGGCGGAGAATCACTCCTGCCATCTCTAAGCAATTCACATCCCAGGAGTAGACAACTGGGAGGCGGACTTTTCACCCGGGGAAGTGGGAACTCCACCCGGAGGTATTTGCCCAGCTGACTCAGCGATGGGGCACTCCAGAGTTGGATCTGATGGCGTCCCGTCAGAACACCAAACCTCCTCTCTACTGGTCCAGGTCCCAGGATCCCAAGGCGTTATTGATAGATGCTCTAGCAGCGCCTTGGTCCTTCAATCTGGCTTATGTTTTTCCACTGTTTCCTCTTCTCCCTCGTCTGGTCGCCAGAATCAAGCAGGAGAAGGCTTCGGTGTTTCTGATAGCGCCTGCGTGGCCACGCAGGACTTGGTATGCAGACCTAGTGGACATGTCATCTGTCCCACCATGGACATTGCCAATGAGGCCGGATCTTCTAATACAGGGTCCGTTCGAGCATCCAAACCTAATTTCTCTGCGTCTGACTGCTTGGAGATTGAACGCTTAATTCTATCAAAGCGTGGTTTCTCTGAGTCAGTTATAGATACTCTGATTCAGGCTAGAAAGCCTGTCACCAGGAAAATCTACCATAAGATATGACGGAAATATCTTTGTTGGTGTGAATCCAAGGGTTACTCATGGAGTAAGATTAGGATTCCCAGGATATTGTCTTTCCTCCAAGAAGGATTGGAGAAAGGATTGTCAGCTAGTTCCTTGAAAGGACAGATATCTGCTCTGTCTATCCTTTTACACAAGCGTCTGGCAGAAGTACCAGACGTTCAAGCATTTACTCAGGCTTTAGTCAGAATCAAGCCTGTTTACAAACCAGTGGCTCCGCCATGGAGTCTAAATCTAGTTCTTTCAGTTCTTCAAGGGATTCCGTTTGAACCCTTACATTCCATAGATATTAAGTTGTTATCTTGGAAAGTTTTGTTTTTGGTAGCCATCTCTTCTGCTTGAAGAGTCTCAGAATTATCTGCCTTGCAGTGTGATTCACCTTACCTGGTGTTCCACGCAGATAAGGTAGTTTTGCGTAACAAACCTGGTTTTCTTCCTAAAGTTGTTTCTAACAAGAATATTAACCAGGAAATAGTTGTTCCTTCTCTGTGTCCTAATCCTTCTTCAAAGAAGGAACGTCTGTTACACAATCTTGATGTAGTTCGGGCTTTAAAGTTCTATTTACAAGCAACTAAGGATTTCAGACAAACATCTTCCCTGTTTGTTATCTATTCTGGTAAGAGGAGAGGTCAGAAAGCGACTGCAACCTCTCTTTCCTTTTGGCTGAAAAGCATCATCCGTTTGGCCTATGAGACTGCTGGCCAGCAGCCTCCTGAAACTGTTACTGCTCATTCTACCAGAGCAGTGGCTTCCACATGGGCTTTTAAAAATGAGGCTTCTGTTGAACAGATTTGTAAGGCAGCGACTTGGTCTTCACTGCATACTTTTTCCAAATTTTACAAATTCGATACTTTTGCTTCTTCGGAGGCTATTTTTGGGAGAAAGGTTTTGCAAGCAGTGGTGCCTTCCGTTTAGGGTAAATGTCTTGTTCCCTCCCTTCATCCGTGTCCTAAAGCTTTGGTATTGGTATCCCACAAGTAAAGGATGAATCCGTGGACTGGATACACCTTACAAGAGAAAACAGAATTTATGCTTACCTGATAAATTACTTTCTCTTGTGGTGTATCCAGTCCACGGCCCGCCCTGGCAATTGAGTCAGGTAAAGATTTTTTTTTTGTTTAAACTACAGTCACCACTGCACCCTATGGTTTCTCCTTTTTCTTCCTAACCTTTGGTCGAATGACCCGGGGGTGGAGCTAGAGGGGGAGCTATATGGACAGCTCTGCTGTGTGCTCCCTTTGCCACTTCCTGTAGGGAAGGAGAATATCCCACAAGTAAAGGATGAATCCGTGGACTGGATACACCACAAGAGAAAGTAATTTATCAGGTAAGCATAAATTCTGTTTTCGAGATTCCCTCCTCGACTGATGTGTTTCCAGTCCCTGACCGAGCTTCTGAGATAATTGCTAAGGAGTGGGAGAAACCGGGTGCAGGTAGCCCTCCGTTTACGCCGGGGTTAGGTTCCAGAAGGAATGGTTGTAAATCGAAACCGTTGTAAATTGAAACCCAGTTTATAATGTAAGTCAATGGGAAGTGGGGGAGATAGGTTCCAGGCCCCTCTCAAAATTGTCATAGGTAACACATAATACATTATTTTTAAAGCTTTGAAATGAAGACTTTAAATGCTAAACAGCGTTATAAACCTAATAAAATAATCACACAACACAGACTTCACTTGCATTTTTCTGCAAACAGTTCTTTCTGTGCATTCCAATCTGGACTGATTTATAGACAGGAAGATCTTGTTCCCTTGTAATCTGCTCGATAGCTCAGGTCTGGTTAAACTTTAATTTCGGCTTGCTTGGCTTTGCTGCAACACAAGCGGACAGCTCCACCTACTGGTATTTTAATAAATGCACTGCTTCTCAATGCTTTTTTAATAGCAGTCACATGACTGGAAAAAAAGGTTGTTATTCTGAAACGGTGTAAATTGAACCGTTGTAAAACGAGGGCCACCTGTATTCCTTTTTCTCCATCTCCTATTTTTAAGAAGATGTTTCCCATAGCCGACTCTATCAAGCAGGCTTGGCCGACAGTCCCTAAGGTGGAAGGGGCTATTTGCACTTCAGCTAAGAGAACTACTATTCCTATAGAGGATAGTTGTGCTTTCAAAGATCCTATGGACAAGAAATTAGAGGGCCTACTCAAAAAGATGTATGTACACCAGGGTTTACAATGGCAACCAGCTGTGTGCATTGCTACAGTCACTAGTGCGGCGGCATATTGGTTTGACGCACTATCTGACGTTCTCAGAACGGAGACTTCTTTAGATGAGATTAAGGATAGGATTAAAGCTCTTAAACTAGCTAATTCCTTTATTACAGATGCTTCCCTTCAAGTTATCAAACTGGGAGCTAAGATTTCAGGTTTTTCTATTTTGGCCCGCAGAGCCTTATGGCTGAAGCCTTGGTCTGCGGACATTTCCTCTAAGTCCAAACTTCTGGCTATTCCTTAGAAGGGAAAGACCTTATTTGGTCCTGGTCTATCGGAAATTATTTCTGATATTACGGGAGGTAAGGGTCATCTTCTCCCTCAGGACAAAAGAAATAGGATGAAGGGACGACAGAGAGTAATTTTCGTTCCTTTCGTAACTTCAAGGGAAACTCCTCATTTTCCGTTTCCAAACAGGAACAACCAAAAACTACATGGAGATCCAGCCAGCCTTGGAATAAGGGAAAGCAGTCCAAGAAGCCTGCCATTGAGTCAAAGTCAGCATGAAGGTCCTGCCCCCAATCCGGGACCGTAATCTGGTAGGGGGCAGACTTTCTTTCTTCGTTCAAGCTTGGATCCAAGATGTTCAGTATCCCTGGGCATTAGAAATTGTGTCCCAGGGATACAGATTGGAATTCAAAAATTTTCCTCCCAGAGGAAGGTTCTTGCTTTCAAGATTATCTGCAGACCAGATAAATACATTGTGTAAGAGACCTCTGGGAGCGATTGTTCCCATTCCATTATTGGAACAGGGTCAGGGATTTTACTCCAATCTATTCGTGGTTCCAAAAAAAGAGGGAACCTTCAGACCCATTTTAGACCTCAAGAGTCTAAACAGATTCCTCAGTGTTTTGTCCTTCAAGATGGAAACTATCCAATCCATTCTTCCTTTGATCTAAGAGGATCAATTTATGACAACAGTGGACTTAAATGATGCGTACTTGCATGTTCACATTCACAAGAACCATCACAAGTTCCTAAGGTTCGCCTTTCTGGACAAACACTTTCAGTTTGTGGCTCTTCCTTTTGGTCTTGCCACTGCTCCCAGAATTTTCACAAAGGTTCTGGGATCTCTGTTAGCGGTACTTCGTTCATGGGGCATTGAAGTGGCGCCCTATCTGGACGACATTCTAGTCCAGGCGCCATTTTTCCATCAAGCGGGATCCACACGAGCATGGTGTTATCCTTCCTTCGCTCTCACGGGTGGAAGGTAAATTTACAAAAGAGTTCTCTTATCCCAGGTACAAGGGTAACTTTCTTGAGAACCGTAATAGATTCTCTGTCGATGAAGGTTTTTCTGACAGAAGTCAGGAAATCAAAAATTATCGATACTTGCCGAGTTCTTCAGTCCACTCCTCAGCCATTGGTGGCTCAATGCATGGAAGTAGTCGGGCTGATGGTAGCGGCAATGGACATCATCCCGTTTGCTCGGTTTCATCTCAGACCTCTGCAGTTAAGCATGCTCAGGTAATGGAACGGAGACTATACCAATTTGTCTCCTCGGATTCTACTGGAGCAGGAGACAAGGGATTCTCTTCAATGGTGGTTGTCTCTGGATAATCTCTCCCAGGGAAACTGCTTCTGCAGACCATCCTGGGTGATTGTGACAAGACGCCAGCCTTCTGGGGTGGGGAGCAGTCTGGGGCTCTCTAAAGGCTCAGGAAGTTTGGACTCAGTCTGTTCTTCCTATAAACATTCTGGAGCTGAGAGCGATCTTCAATGCTCTTTTGACCTGGCCTCAGCCTCGTTTCAGTTCATCAGGTTCCAGTCGGACAACATAACGTCAGTAGCTTACATCAATCGTCAGGGAGGAACGAGGAGTTCCTTAGCAATGAGAGAGGTATCCAGGATAATTCAGTGGGCGGAGAGCCACTCTTGCTGCCTGTCAGCGATCCACATAGCAGGGGTGAACAACTGGGAGGCGGACTTCCTGAGCAGGCATACTTTTCATCCGGGGGAGTGGTATCTTCATCCAGAAGTATTTTCCAGTCTGATCCTCAGGTGGGGTCAGCCGGAATTGGATCTCGTCAAATTGCCAAGCTCCCGAGAATACGGTTCGAGGTCCAGGGACCCCCGGGCAGAAATGATAGATGCTCTGGCAGTTCCTTGGACCTTCAGTATAGCATACCTATTTCCTCTGTTTGCGTTTCTCCCTCGGGTGATAGCTTGAATCAAGCAGGAGAAGGCAACGGTGATCATCATTGCTGCGGCTCGGCCTCACAGGATTTGATATGCAGATCTGGTGGACATGTCGTCTCAGCCACCTTGGAGTCTTCCGCTGAGGAAAGACCTTCTAATTCAAGGTCCCTTCCTTCATCTAAATCTAGTTTCTCTGAAGCTGACTGCTTGGAGATTGAACGCTTAATCTTGCTTAAGCAGGGGTTTTCTGAATCTGTCATTGAGACCATGATTCAGGCTCGTAAGCTGGTGACCAGGAAGATTTACTATAAGATATGTCGGAAATATTTATATTGGTGTGAATCTAAGGGCTACTCATGGAGTAGAGTTAGGATTCCTAGAATTTTGTCTTTTCTCCAAGAGGGTTTGGAGAAAGGATTATCGACAAGTTCTCTGAAGGGTCAAATCTCTGCCTTGTCTATTTTGTTACACAAACGTCTGTCAGATGTTCAATCCTTTTGTCAGGCCTTGGTTAGGATCAGGCCTGTGTTCAAACCAGTTACTCCTCCATGGAGTCTGAATTTAGTTCTTAATGTTCTCCAACGGCCTCCGTTTGAGCCTATGCATTCCTTAGATATTAAGTTGTTATCTTGGAAAGTTTTGTTTCTCCTGTTAAGTGTAGTCAGTCCACGGGTCATCCATTACTTATGGGATTATAACTCCTCCCTAACAGGAAGTGCAAGAGGATCACCCAAGCAGAGCTGCTATATAGCTCCTCCCCTCTACGTCATACCCAGTCATTCTCTTGCACCTAACTAATAGATAGGATGTGTGAGAGGACAGTGGTTATTAAAACTTAGTTTTTTATTTCTTCAATCAAAAGTTTGTTATTTTAAACGGCACCGGAGTGTGTTGTTTTTTCTCAGGCAGCATTAGAAGAAGAATCTACCTGAGTTTGTGTATGATCTTAGCGGACGTAACTAAGATCCATTTGCTGTTCTCGGCCATTCTGAGGAGCGAGGTAACTTCAGAACAGGGAACAGCGGGCAGGGTTCACCTGCAAAGAGGTATGTTGCAGTATATTATTTTCTAAGGAATGGAATTGACTGAGAAAATACTGCTAATACCGATAAAATGTAAGTACAGCCTTAAATGCAGTAGTAGCAACTGGTATCAGGCTGTTATGTATGTATGTTGGCACTGAAGTATTTCTGGGGAATGGCACTTCACTAAGAAAATACTGTACACATATAACTTATAGCCTTTCTGCAGTAAAAGCAACTAGCAACAGGCTTTTTTATAACTTCATGTATTTATATTTAAAACGTTTACTGGCTTGTTAATAGTTTTAGCTCTGAGGTACTTGGTGAAAAATTTTATGGGCATTAATTTCCACTTGGCTATCGTTTGTTTTAAATAAAATCAGTTTATTGAGCTTCCCCACTGTTGTATTATGAGTGGGAGGGGCCTATTTTGGCGCTTTTCTACGCAGTAGAAATTCAGTCACAAGTTTTCCTTGTTCTCCCTGCATGATCCAGGACGTCTCTTCAGAGCTCAGGGGTCTCCAAAACTAGTTTTGAGGGAGGTAATCACTCACAGCAGACCTGTGAGACTGTGCTTTGACTGTGATAAAAACGTATATATTTTATTGTTATCCGTTTTTTTGGTATTAAGGGGTTAATCATCCATTTGCTAGTGGGTGCAATCCTTTGCTAAATTAATACATTTACTGTTAAAATTTGGTTTCTATAACTAATCCGGTTCATTGTTATTTCAACTGTGACAGTTTTTGTGTGCTTCTTAAAGGCACAGTAACGTTTTTTATATTGTTTGAAAATTGTTTTGAAAAGTATTTTCCAAGCTTGCTAGTCTAATTGCTAGTTTGTTTAAACATCTCTTTGTGCAATATGTTCAAAGGCCAATGTGGAGCCCAATAGAAATTTGTGTACTAATTGCATTGATGCTACTTTAAATAAAAGCCAATCTGTACATGTCAAGAAAATTTCACCAGACAACGAGGGGAAAGTTATGCCGACTAACTCTCCTCACGTGTCAGTACCTGCACCTCCCGCTCAGGAGGTGCGTGATATTGTGACGCCAAGTACATCAGGGCGGCCATTACAAATCACTTTACAAGACATGGCTAATGTTATGACTGAAGTTTTATCTAAATTGCCAGAACTGAGAGGTAAACGCGACCACTCTGGGGTGAGAACAGAGTACGCTGATAATGTTAGAGCCATGTCTGATACTGCGTCACAAGTGGCAGAGCATGAAGACGGAGAGCTTCATTCTGTAGGTGACGGATCTGATCCAAATAGACTGGACTCAGACATTTCAAATTTTAAATTTAAGCTTGAGAACCTCCGTGTATTATTAGGGGAGGTATTAGCGGCTCTGAATGATTGTAACACGGTTGCAATCCCAGAGAAATTATGTAGGCTGGATAGATACTATGCGGTACCGGCGTGTACTGACGTCTTTCCTATACCTAAGAGGCTTACAGAGATTATTACTAAGGAGTGGGATAGGCCCGGTGTGCCTTTTTCCCCCCCTCCTATATTTAGAAAAATGTTTCCAATAGACGCCACCACACGGGACTTATGGCAGACGGTCCCTAAGGTGGAGGGAGCAGTTTCTACTCTGGCTAAGCGTACCACTATCCCGGTGGAGGATAGCTGTGCCTTTTCAGATCCAATGGATAAAAAGTTAGAGGGTTACCTTAAGAAAATGTTTACTCAACAAGGTTTTATATTACAACCCCTCGCATGCATTGCGCCTGTCACGGCTGCGGCGGCATTCTGGTTTGAGTCTCTGGAAGAGACCCTTGACACAGCTCCATTGGATGAGATTACAAACAAGCTTAAAGCCCTTAAGCTAGCTAATTCATTTATTTCTGATGCCGTAGTACATCTAACTAAGCTTACGGCTAAGAATTCCGGATTCGCCATTCAGGCGCGCAGAGCGCTGTGGCTAAAATCCTGGTCAGCCGATGTGACTTCTAAATCTAAATTGCTTAACATACCTTTCAAATGGCAGACATTATTCGGGCCCGGTTTGAAAGAAATTATCGCTGACATTACCGGAGGTAAGGGCCATGCCCTGCCTCAAGACAGAGCCAAACCAAGGGCTAGACAGTCTAATTTTCGTGCCTTTCGTAACTTCAAGGCAGGAGCAGCATCAACTTCCTCCGCTCCAAAACAGGAAGGAATTGTTGCTCGCTTCAGACAGGGCTGGAAACCTAACCAGACCTGGAACAAGGGCAAGCAGGCCAGAAAACCTGCTGCTGCTCCTAAGACAGCATGAAGTGAGGGCCCCCAATCCGGAAACGGATCTAGTAGGGGGCAGACTTTCTTTCTTCGCCCAGGCTTGGGCAAGAGATGTCCAGGATCCCTGGGCGTTAGAGATCATATCTCAGGGATATCTTCTGGACTTCAAAGCTTCTCCTCCAAAAGGGAGATTTCATCTTTCAAGGTTGTCAACAAACCAGATAAAGAAAGAGGCGTTTCTATGCTGTGTACAAGACCTTTTACTAATGGGAGTGATCCACCCGGTTCCGCGGTCGGAACACGGACAAGGGTTTTACTCAAATCTGTTTGTGGTTCCCAAGAAAGAAGGAACCTTCAGACCAATCTTGGATTCAAAGATCCTAAACAAATTCCTAAGAGTTCCATCGTTCAAAATGGAAACTATTCGGACAATCTTACCCATGATCCAAAAGGGTCAGTACATGACCACAGTGGATTTAAAGGATGCCTACCTTCACATACCGATTCACAAAGATCATTACCGGTACCTAAGGTTTGCCTTCCTAGACAGGCATTACCAGTTTGTAGCTCTTCCCTTCGGGTTAGCTACTGCCCCAAGAATCTTTACAAAGGTTCTGGGTTCTCTTCTGGTGGTACTAAGACCGCGAGGAATATCGGTAGCTCCGTACCTAGACGACATTCTGATACAAGCGTCAAGTTTCCAAACTGCCAATTCTCATACAGAGTTTGTACTGGCATTTGTAAGGTCACATGGGTGGAAAGTGAACGAAGAAAAGAGTTCTCTATTGCCACTCACAAGAGTTCCCTTTTTAGGGACTCTTATAGATTCTGTAGAAATGAAAATTTACCTGACAGAAGACAGGTTAACAAAGCTTCTAAATGCTTGCCGTGTCCTACATTCCATTCCACACCCGTCAGTGGCTCAATGCATGGAGGTAATCGGCTTAATGGTAGCGGCAATGGACATAGTACCCTTTGCACGCCTGTATCTCAGACCACTGCAATTGTGCATGCTAAGTCAGTGGAATGGGGATTACTCAGATTTGTCCCCTATGCTGAATCTGGATCAAGAGACCAGAAATTCTCTTCTATGGTGGCTCTCTCGGCCACATCTGTCCAAGGGGATGCCTTTCAGCAGGTCAGATCTGACGATTGTAACAACAGACACCAGCCTGATAGGTTGGGGCGCTGTCTGGAACTCCCTGAAGACTCAGGGATCATGGGCTCAGGAGGAGAGTCTCCTTCCCATAAATATTCTGGAATTAAGAGCAGTTTTCAATGCCCTTCTGGCTTGGCCTCAGTTAGCAACTCTGAGGTTCATAAGGTTTCAGTCGGACAACATCACGACTGTGGCTTACATCAACCATCAGGGAGGGACAAGGAGTTCCCTAGCGATGATGGAAGTCACAAGGATAATTCACTGGGCAGAGTCTCACTCTTGCCACCTATCAGCGATCCACATCCCAGGCGTGGAGAACTGGGAAGCGGATTTTCTAAGTCGCCAGACTTTTCATCCGGGGGAGTGGGAACTTCATCCGGAGGTCTTTGCCCAAATACTTCGGCGTTGGGGCAAACCAGATCTGGATCTCATGGCGTCTCGCCAGAACGCCAAACTTCCTTGTTACGGATCCAGGTCCAGAGACCCGGGAGCAGTTCTGATAGATGCTCTGACAGCACCTTGGGCCTTCAACATGGCTTATGTGTTTCCACCCTTCCCGATGCTTCCTCGATTGATTGCCAGGTTTAAACAGGAGGGAGCATCAGTGATTCTAATAGCGCCTGCGTGGCCACGCAGGACCTGGTATGCAGACCTAGTGGACATGTCGTCCTGTCCACCATGGTCTCTACCTCTGAGACAGGACCTTCTGGTGCAGGGTCCTTTCAAACATCCAAATCTAATTTCTCTGAGGCTGACTGCATGGAGATTGAACGCTTGATTCTATCAAAGCGTGGATTCTCGGAGTCAGTGATTGATACCTTAATACAGGCTAGGAAGCCTGTTACCAGGAAAATTTACCATAAAATATGGCGCAAATACTTGCATTGGTGCGAATCCAAGAGTTACTCATGGAGTAAGGTTAGGATTCCTAGGATATTGTCTTTTCTACAAGAAGGTTTAGAAAAGGGTTTATCCGCTAGTTCGTTAAAGGGACAGATCTCAGCTTTGTCCATCCTTTTACACAAACGTCTGTCAGAAGTTCCAGACGTTCAGGCTTTTTGTCAGGCTTTTGCCAGGATTAAGCCTGTGTTTAAAACTGTTACTCCACCATGGAGCTTAAACTTAGTTCTTAACGTTTTACAGGGTGTTCCGTTTGAACCCCTTCATTCCATTGATATCAAGCTGTTATCTTGGAAAGTTCTGTTTTTAAGGGCTATTTCCTCGGCTCGAAGAGTTTCTGAGTTATCGGCCTTACATTGTGATTCCCCTTATCTGATTTTCCATTCAGACAAGGTAGTTCTGCGTACTAAACCTGGGTTCTTACCTAAGGTCGTTACTAACAGGAATATCAATCAAGAGATTGTTGTTCCATCACTGTGCCCTAACCCTTCCTCAAAGAAGGAACGACTTCTGCACAATCTGGACGTTGTCCGTGCCCTGAAATTTTATTTGCAGGCAACTAAAGATTTTCGACAAACTTCTTCCCTGTTTGTCGTTTATTCTGGACAGAGGAGAGGTCAAAAGGCTTCGGCTACCTCTCTCTCCTTCTGGCTTCGTAGCATAATACGTTTAGCCTATGAGACTGCTGGACAGCAGCCTCCTGAAAGAATTACAGCTCATTCTACCAGAGCTGTGGCTTCCACTTGGGCCTTTAAGAATGAGGCCTCTGTTGAACAGATTTGCAAGGCTGCAACTTGGTCTTCACTTCACACTTTTTCCAAATTTTCCAAATTTGACACTTTTGCTTCTTCGGAGGCTGTTTTTGGGAGAAATGTTCTTCAGGCAGTGGTTCCTTCCGTGTAAAGAGCCTGCCTGTCCCTCCCGTCATCCGTGTACTTTTAGCTTTGGTATTGGTATCCCATAAGTAATGGATGACCCGTGGACTGACTACACTTAACAGGAGAAAACAAATTTTATGCTTACCTGATAAATTCCTTTCTCCTGTAGTGTAGTCAGTCCACGGCCCGCCCTGTTTTTTATGGCAGGTCTAAATTTTAAATTATACTCCAGTCACCACTGCACCCTATAGTTTCTCCTTTCTCGTTTGGTTTTCGGTCGAATGACTGGGTATGACGTAGAGGGGAGGAGCTATATAGCAGCTCTGCTTGGGTGATCCTCTTGCACTTCCTGTTAGGGAGGAGTTATAATCCCATAAGTAATGGATGACCCGTGGACTGACTACACTACAGGAGAAAGGAATTTATCAGGTAAGCATAAATTTTGTTTTCTTGTTGCTATTTCTTCTGCTCGTAGAGTCTCGGAACTCTGTGTGATTCTCCTTATCTTATTTTCCATTCGGATAAGGTAGTTTTGCGTACTAAGTTAGGGTTTCTTCCTAAGGTTGTTTCTGATAGGAACATTAATCAAGAGATTATTGTTCCTTCCTTATGTCCCAATCCTTACAAGAAGGAACGTCTTCTGCACAATTTGGACGTGGTTCGTGCTTTAAAGTTTTATCTGCAGGCGACTAAAGATTTTCGTCAGTCTTCTGCTTTGTTTGTGGTTTTCTCAGGGAAACGTAGGGGTCAGAAAGCTATGGCTACTTCTTTATTTTTGGCTGAAGAGTATCATCCGTTTTGCATATGAGACTGCTGGACAACCGCTTCCAGAGAGAGTTACGGCTGATTCCACGAGGGCTGTTGCTTCCTCATGGGCATTCAAAAATGAAGCTTCTGTGGAACAGATTTGCAAGGCTGCAACTTGGTCCTCTCTTCACACTTTTTCAAAGTTCTACAAATTTGACACTTTTGCCTCGGCTGAGGCAGTTTTTGGGAGAAAGGTTCTTCAAGCAGTGGTGCCTTCCGTTTTAAGTTCCCTGTCTTGTCCCTCCCGTATCATCTGTGTACTCTAGCTTTGGTATTGGATCCCATTAGTAATTGAGATGATCCGTGGACTCATTGTGTCATTAAAAGAAAACAAAATTTATGCTTACCTGATAAATGTATTTCTTTTTTGACACGATGAGTCCACGGTCCGCCCTGTTTTTGTAAGACAGGTTTTTGGGTTATGTAAACTTCAGACACCTCTGCACCTTGGCTTTTCCTTTCTCTCCTAGACTTCGGTCGAATGACTGGGGTGGGAGGGAAGGGAGGAGCTATTTAACAGCTCTGCTGTGGTGCTCTTTGCCGCCTCCTGCTGACCAGGAGGTGAATATCCCATTAGTAATTGAGAGGATCCGTGGACTCATCGTGTCAAAAAAGAAATACATTTATCAGGTAAGCATAAATTTTGTTTTCCTAGATTGGCCTATACAGAATGATAATTTGTTCAAGCTGCCATCTATTACCATGTACATAGAAATAACAAGTCTGTCTTTTATATTAGATCAACTACATGTGATACATAGCTTATCCCCTGAAAAGTTACATTTATGTCAGTACCCAAACAAGCAAAAAACAATATGAAAAAGAACATGGCTAGTAATATATCGACTTATCTTTAGATAGCACATCTTTTTGCCATAACAGCCTTTTCCCTTTCTATTTCGCTTTTACATGCCCAAGAATTGTATATATATTTATGTTAGTCAAATTATGACGATCCATTATTTTTTTTTTAATTTCCCCCTTTTCTTTAATTTAACAGTCCTGTATTGAGGTACATGGCCTGTATCTCTCCTATGACACTGTGTCAACCCCTGCAAAGCTGGTTGTAGCGAGTAGAATATTCATGTAGGGGTCTTTGAAATTGTCAATGTTAACCCTTATACCTCTGAAATGAGGGTTGTGTGTCCAGGAATCCAATAATGTTCTTAATCTCGCTGAGCAGTGATAAATACAAGAGCTCTATTTATTGCCTATTTGACATTAAATCAGAAACTGTTCCCGTTCACTGTAATCTCGAAAAACAAGTGGAGTTTCAAGATATATATATATATATATATATATATATATATATATATATATATATATATATATATATATATATGTATATATATATATATATGTATATATATATATATGTATATATATATATATATGTATATATATATATATATGTATATATATATATATATATGTATATATATATATATATGTATATATATGTATATATATGTATATATATATATATATATATATATATATATATATATATACATATATATATATATATATATATATATATATATATACATATATATATATATAAAAATTTCCCCCCTTAGGATAATTCTGACAAAACAATAGAAAAAACAGTAGTTCCAGTACTTGTCTTGTAATGAAGCTTGAAAATTCCAATATACTTTTTCTCTATCACCTCAGCCAGAGTTGCTCCAACAAAAAACTTGCGCCTAGATTACGAGTTTGGCGTTAGCCTTAAAAAGCAGCGTTGAGAGGTCCCAACGCTGCTTTTTACCGAACGCTGGTATTACGAGTCTGACAGGTACAGGCTCACCGCTCACTTTTCTTCTGCAACTCAAGGCTACCGCAAATCCCCTTATGTCAATTGCGTATCCTATCTTTTTAATGGGATTTTCCTAACGCTGGTATTACGAGTCTTGGAAGAAGTGAGAGGTAGACCCTCTCCTGTCAAGACTTCTACCGCATTTAAAAGTCAGTAGTTAAGAGTTTTATGGGCTAACGCCGGAACATAAAGCTCTTAACTAAAGTGCTACAAAGTACACTAACACCCATAAACTACCTATTAACCCCTAAACCGAGCCCCCCCAATAAACATTCTGGAGCTGAGAGCAATCTTCAATGCTCTTCTTGCCTGGCCCCAGTTAGCCTTGGTCCAGTTTATCAGGTTCCAGTCGGACAACATAACTTCAGTGGCTTTCATCAATCATCAGGGAGAAACGAGGAGTTCCTTAGCGATGACAGAGGTAACCAAGATAATTCAGTGGGCGGAAACCCACTCTTGCTGTCGGTGATCCACATCCCAGGAGTGGACAACTGGGAGACAGATTTCCTGAGCAGGCAGACCTTTCATCCGAGGGAGTGGGAACTCCATCCGGAAGTGTTTTCCTGCCTGATCCTCAAATGGGGTCAGCCGGAACTGGATCTCATGGGATCTCGGCAGAATGCCAAGCTTCCAAGGTACGGGTTGAGGTCCAGGGACCCTCAGGCGGTACTGATAGATGCCCTGGCGGCACCTTGGACCTTCAGTCTAGCATACCTATTTCCTCTGTTTGCTCTTCTTCCTCGGGTCATTGCTCGAATCAAGCAGGAGAGGGCTTCGGTGATCCTCATTGCACCAGCCTGGCCTCGGAGGATTTGGTATGCAGATTTGGTGGACATGTCATCTCGGCCACCCTGGAGACTTCCGTTGAGGAAGGACCTTCTACTTCAAGGGCCCTTCCTTCATCCAAATTTAATTTCTCTGAAGCTGACTGTTTGGAGATTGAACGCTTAATTTTATCCAAGCGGGGTTTTTAAGAATCATAGAGACCATGATTCAGGCTCGTAAGCCTGTAACTAGGAAAATTTATTACAAGATATGGTGTAAATATCTTTATTGGTGTGAATCCAAGGGCTACTCTTGGAGTAGAGTTAGGATTTCTAGAATTTTGTCTTTTCTCCAAGAGGGTTTGGAGAAAGGATTATCGGCAAGTTCCCTAAAGGGTCAAATATCTGCCTTGTCTATTTTGGTACATAAGCGTCTGGCGGACGCACCAGATGTACAATCCTTTTGTCAGGCCTTGGTCAGGATCAGGCGTGTGTTCAAACCTGTTACTCCTCCCTGGAGTCTTAATTTGGTTCTTAGGGTTCTTCAAGGGGCTCGGTTTGAGCCTATGCATTCCTTAGATATTAAGTTGTTACTTTGGAAAGTGTTGTTTCTTGTTGCGATTTCTTCTGCTCGTAGAGTGTCAGAGCTATCGGCGTTGCAGTATGAGTCTCATCTTATTTTCCATTCAGATAAGGTAGTTTTACGTACAAAGATGTGATTTCTTCCTAAAGTGGTTTCTAACCGGAACGTTAATCAAGAGATTGTTGTCCCTTCCTTGTGTCCTAATCCTCCTCCTCAGAAGGAACGGCCTCTGCACAATTTAAACGTGGTACTTGCTCTAAAATTTTATTTGCAGGTGACTAAGGATTTTCGTCAGTCGCCTGCTTTATTTGTGTTTTTTTTCAGGTAAACGTAAGGGACAGAAAGCCACGGCTACTTCTCTTTCTTTTTGGCTGAAGAGTATCATACGTTTTGCTTATGAGACTGCTGGACAGCAGCCTCCAGAGAGAGTTACAGCTCATTCCATGAGGGCTGTTGCTTCCTCATGGGCTTTCAAAAATGAAGCTTCTGTGGAACAGATTTGCAAGGCTGCAACTTGGTCCTCTCTTCACACTTTCTCCAACATAGTGTGTCCGGTCCACGGCGTCATCCTTACTTGTGGGATATTCTCTTCCCCAACAGGAAATGGCAAAGAGCCCAGCAAAGCTGGTCACATGATCCCTCCTAGGCTCCGCCTACCCCAGTCATTCTCTTTGCCGTTGTACAGGCAACATCTCCACGGAGATGGCTTAGAGTTTTTTAGTGTTTAACTGTAGTTTTTATTATTCAATCAAGAGTTTGTTATTTTAAAATAGTGCTGGTATGTACTATTTACTCTGAAACAGAAAAGAGATGAAGATTTCTGTTTGTAAGAGGAAAATGATTTTAGCAACCGTTACTAAAATCGATGGCTGTTCCACACAGGACTGTTGAGAGGAATTAACTTCAGTTGAGGGAACAGTGAGCAGAATTTTACTGCTTGAGGTATGACACATTCTAGACGATGTAATGCTGGAAGCTGTCATTTTCCCTATGGGATCCGGTAAGCCATTTTTATTACAGACAATAAATAAGGGCTTCACAAGGGCTTTTTAAGACTGTAGACATTTTCTGGGCTAAATCGATTCATATAATAAACATATTTAGCCTTGAGGAATCATTTTAATCTGGGTATTTTGTAAAATAATATCGGCAGGCACTGTTTGGGACACCTTATTCTCTAGGGGCTTTCCCTTATCATAGGCAGAGTCTCATTTTCGCGCCGGTATTGCGCACTTGTTTTTGAGAAGCATGACATGCAGTCGCATGTGTGAGGAGCTCTGATACATAGAAAAGACTTTCTGAAGGCGTCATTTGGTATCGTATTCCCCTTTGGGCTTGGTTGGGTCTCAGCAAAGCAGATACCAGGGACTGTAAAGGGGTTAAAGATAAAAACGGCTCCGGTTCCGTTATTTTAAGGGTTAAAGCTTCCAAATTTGGTGTGCAATACTTTTAAGGCTTTAAGACACTGTGGTGAAATTTTGGTGAATTTTGAACAATTCCTTCATACTTTTTCACATTTGCAGTAATAAAGTGTGTTCAGTTTAAAATTTAAAGTGACAGTAACGGTTTTATTTTAAAACGTTTTTTGTACTTTGTTATCAAGTTTATGCCTGTTTAACATGTCTGAACTACCAGATAGACTGTGTTCTGTATGTGGGGAAGCCAAGGTTCCTTCTCATTTAAATAGATGTGATTTATGTGACACAAAATTTAGAGAAAATGATGCCCAAGATGATTCCTCAAGTGAGGGGAGTAAGCATGGTACTGCATCATCCCCTCCTTCGTCTACACCAGTCTTGCCCACTCAGGAGGCCCCTAGTACATCTAGCGCGCCAATACTCCTTACTATGCAACAATTAACGGCTGTAATGGATAATTCTATCAAAAACATTTTAGCCAAAATGCCCACTTATCAGCGTAAGCGCGACTGCTCTGTTTTAGATAATACTGAAGAGCATGAGGACGCTGATGATATTGTTTCTGAAGGGCCCCTACACCAGTCTGAAGGGGCCAGGGAGGTTTTGTCTGAGGGAGAAATTTCAGATTCAGGGAAAATTTCTCAACAAGCTGAACCTGATGTGATTACATTTAAATTTAAGTTGGAACATCTCCGCGCTCTGCTTAAGGAGGTGTTATCCACTCTGGATGATTGTGAGAATTTGATCATCCCAGAGAAACTATGTAAAATGGACAAGTTCCTAGAGGTCCCGGGGCCCCCAGAAGCTTTTCCTATACCCAAGCGGGTGGCGGACATTGTAAATAAAGAATGGGAGAGGCCCGGTATACCTTTCGTCCCTCCCCCCATATTTAAAAAATTGTTTCCTATGGTCGACCCCAGAAAGGACTTATGGCAGACAGTCCCCAAGGTCGAGGGGGCGGTTTCTACTTTAAACAAACGCACCACTATACCCATAGAAGATAGTTGTGCTTTCAAAGATCCTATGGATAAAAAATTAGAAGGTTTGCTTAAAAAGATGTTTGTTCAGCAAGGTTACCTTCTACAACCAATTTCTTGCATTGTCCCTGTCACTACAGCCGCGTGTTTCTGGTTCGATGAGCTAGAAAAGGCGATCACTAGTGATTCTCCTCCTTATGAGGAGATTATGGACAGAATCCGTGCTCTCAAATTGGCTAATTCTTTCACCCTAGACGCCACTTTGCAATTGGCTAGGTTAGCGGCGAAAAATTCTGGGTTTGCTATTGTGGCGCGCAGAGCGCTTTGGTTGAAATCTTGGTCAGCGGATGCGTCTTCCAAGAACAAATTGCTTAACATTCCTTTCAAGGGGAAAACGCTGTTTGGCCCTGACTTGAAAGAGATTATCTCTGATATCACTGGGGGCAAGGGCCACGCCCTTCCTCAGGATAGGTCTTTCAAGGCCAAAAATAAACCTAATTTTCGTCCCTTTCGTAGAAACGGACCAGCCCCAAGTGCTACGTCCTCTAAGCAAGAGGGTAATACTTCTCAAGCCAAGCCAGCCTGGAGACCAATGCAAGGCTGGAACAAGGGAAAGCAGGCCAAGAAACCTGCCACTGCTACCAAGACAGCATGAACTGTTGGCCCCCGATCCGGGACCGGATCTGGTGGGGGGCAGACTCTCTCTCTTCGCTCAGGCTTGGGCAAGAGATGTTCTGGATCCTTGGGCACTAGAAATAGTCTCCCAAGGTTATCTTCTGGAATTCAAAGGGCTTCCCCCAAGGGGGAGGTTCCACAGGTCTCAATTGTCTTCAGACCACATAAAAAAACAGGCATTCTTACATTGTGTAGAAGACCTGTTAAAAATGGGAGTGATTCATCCTGTTCCATTAGGGGAACAAGGGATGGGGTTCTACTCCAATCTGTTCGTAGTTCCCAAAAAAGAGGGAACGTTCAGACCAATCTTAGATCTCAAGATCCTAAACAAGTTTCTCAAGGTTCCATCGTTCAAAATGGAAACCATTCGAACAATTCTTCCTTCCATCCAGGAAGGTCAATTCATGACCACGGTGGATTTAAAGGATGCGTATCTACATATTCCTATCCACAAGGAACATCATCGGTTCCTAAGGTTCGCATTCCTGGACAAGCATTACCAGTTCGTGGCACTTCCTTTCGGATTAGCCACTGCTCCAAGGATTTTCACAAAGGTACTAGGGTCCCTTCTAGCGGTGCTAAGACCAAGGGGCATTGCAGTAGTACCTTACTTGGACGACATTCTGATTCAAGCGTCGTCCCTTCCTCAAGCAAAGGCTCACACGGACATAGTCCTGGCCTTTCTCAGATCTCACGGATGGAAAGTGAACGTAGAAAAGAGTTCTCTATCTCCGTCAACAAGGGTTCCCTTCTTGGGAACAATAATAGACTCCTTAGAAATGAGGATTTTTCTGACAGAGGCCAGAAAAACAAAACTTCTAAACTCTTGTCAAATACTTCATTCCGTTCCTCTTCCTTCCATAGCGCAGTGCATGGAAGTAATAGGTTTGATGGTAGCGGCAATGGACATAGTTCCTTTTGCGCGCATTCATCTAAGACCATTACAACTGTGCATGCTCAGTCAGTGGAATGGGGACTATACAGACTTGTCTCCGACGATACAAGTAAATCAGAGGACCAGAGATTCACTCCGTTGGTGGCTGTCCCTGGACAACCTGTCACAAGGGATGAACTTCCGCAGGCCAGAGTGGGTCATTGTCACGACCGACGCCAGTCTGATGGGCTGGGGCGCGGTCTGGGGACCCCTGAAAGCTCAGGGTCTTTGGTCTCGGGAAGAATCTCTTCTACCGATAAATATTCTGGTACTGAGAGCGATACTCAATGCTCTCAAGGCTTGGCCTCAGCTAGCAAAGGCCAAGTTCATACGGTTTCAATCAGACAACATGACGACTGTTGCGTACATCAACCATCAGGGGGGAACAAGGAGTTCCCTGGCGATGGAAGAAGTGACCAAAATCATTCAATGGGCGGAGACTCACTCCTGCCACCTGTCTGCAATCCACATCCCAGGAGTGGAAAATTGGGAAGCGGATTTTCTGAGTCGTCAGACATTACATCCGGGGGAGTGGGAACTCCATCCGGAAATCTTTGCCCAAATTACTCAACTGTGGGGCATTCCAGACATGGATCTGATGGCCTCTCGTCAGAACTTCAAGGTTCCTTGCTACGGGTCCAGATCCAGGGATCCCAAGGCGACTCTAGTAGATGCACTAGTAGCACCTTGGACCTTCAAACTAGCTTATGTATTCCCGCCGTTTCCTCTCATCCCCAGGCTGGTAGCCAGGATCAATCAGGAGAGGGCATCGGTGATCTTGATAGCTCCTGCGTGGCCACGCAGGACTTGGTATGCAGATCTGGTGAATATGTCATCGGCTCCACCATGGAAGCTACCTTTGAGACGAGACCTTCTTGTTCAAGGTCCGTTCGAACATCCGAATCTGGTCTCACTCCAACTGACTGCTTGGAGATTGAACGCTTGATCTTATCAAAGCGAGGGTTCTCAGATTCTGTTATTGATACTCTTGTTCAGGCCAGAAAGCCTGTAACCAGAAAAATTTACCACAAAATATGGAAAAAATATATCTGTTGGTGTGAATCTAAAGGATTCCCTTGGGACAAGGTAAAAATTCCTAAGATTCTATCCTTTCTTCAAGAAGGATTGGAGAAAGGATTATCTGCAAGTTCCTTGAAGGGACAGATTTCTGCCTTGTCTGTGTTACTTCACAAAAAGTTGGCAGCTGTGCCAGATGTTCAAGCCTTTGTTCAGGCTCTGGTTAGAATCAAGCCTGTTTACAAACCTTTGACTCCTCCTTGGAGTCTCAACTTAGTTCTTTCAGTTCTTCAGGGGGTTCCGTTTGAACCCTTACATTCCGTTGATATTAAGTTATTATCTTGGAAAGTTCTGTTTTTGGTTGCAATTTCTTCTGCTAGAAGAGTTTCAGAATTATCTGCTCTGCAGTGTTCTCCTCCTTATCTGGTGTTCCATGCAGATAAGGTGGTTTTACGTACTAAACCTGGTTTTCTTCCGAAAGTTGTTTCTAACAAAAACATTAACCAGGAGATAGTCGTGCCTTCTTTGTGTCCGAATCCAGTTTCAAAGAAGGAACGTTTGTTGCACAATTTGGATATTGTTCGCGCTCTAAAATTCTATTTAGATGCTACAAAGGATTTTAGACAAACATCTTCCTTGTTTGTTGTTTACTCTGGTAAAAGGAGAGGTCAAAAAGCAACTTCTACCTCTCTCTCTTTTTGGATTAAAAGCATCATCAGATTGGCTTATGAGACTGCCGGACGGCAGCCTCCTGAAAGAATCACAGCTCATTCCACTAGGGCTGTGGCTTCCACATGGGCCTTCAAGAACGAGGCTTCTGTTGATCAGATATGTCGGGCAGCGACTTGGTCTTCACTGCACACTTTTACCAAATTTTACAAGTTTGATACTTTTGCTTCTTCTGAGGCTATTTTTGGGAGAAAGGTTTTGCAAGCCGTGGTGCCTTCCATTTAGGCGACCTGATTTGCTCCCTCCCTTCATCCGTGTCCTAAAGCTTTGGTATTGGTTCCCACAAGTAAGGATGACGCCGTGGACCGGACACACCTATGTTGGAGAAAACAGAATTTATGTTTACCTGATAAATTACTTTCTCCAACGGTGTGTCCGGTCCACGGCCAGCCCTGGTTTTTTAATCAGGTCTGATAATTTATTTTCTTTAACTACAGTCACCACGGTATCATATGGTTTCTCCTATGCAAATATTCCTCCTTTACGTCGGTCGAATGACTGGGGTAGGCGGAGCCTAGGAGGGATCATGTGACCAGCTTTGCTGGGCTCTTTGCCATTTCCTGTTGGGGAAGAGAATATCCCACAAGTAAGGATGACGCCGTGGACCGGACACACCGTTGGAGAAAGTAATTTATCAGGTAAACATAAATTCAGTTTTTTCAAAATTCTATAAGTTTGACACTTTTGCCTCGGCTGAGGCCGCTTTTGGGAGGAAGGTTCTTTAAGCATTGGTGCCTTCCGTTTAGGTTCCCTGTCTTATCCCTCCCCAATCTGTGTCCTCTAGTTTAGTTATTGATTCCCACTAGTAATTAGATGATCCATGGACTCGTGTCATTAGAAAGAAAAGAAATTGTATGCTTACCTAATACATTTATTTTTTTTGACACGATGAGTCCACGGCCCGCCCTGCTATATGACAGGTTGTGGGTTTATTTTAAACTTCAGACACCTGCACCTTGTTACTTCCTTTCTCTCCTATACTTAAGTCGAATGACTGGAGTGGGAGGGAAGGGAAGTGATATTTAACCCCTTAAGGACCAGCGACGTACCCTGTATGTCACTGGCCTTTTTTTGGGACTTGATTGTTTTATAGCGCGGTCTTGCGACCAGCGTTGAGACTGTTCAATTCCACAAAGCCTGCTGGAGGGAGTGCATTAATAGCGTGTTCTTGCTAGACTTGTGCTATTATGTCCTGAAAAAACCTTTAACGACCAGTGACATACAGGGTACATTGTGGTCATTAAGGGGTTAACAGCTTTGCTATGGTGCTCTTTGCCACCTCCTGCTGGGCAGGAGTGATATTCCCAATAGTAATTAGATGATCCGTGGACTCATCGTGTCAAAAAAGAAATACGTTCATCAGGTAAGCATAAATTTTCTTTTCCTTGCAGCAAGAAAAATGACACAGAAAAGTTTATTAGCCTTGAAGAGGAGGAAGTTGATTTTCTTAATAAAACAGATTCAGATATTGACACCTCTGATACCAGCCTAACTCGGACAGTGAGTAAAGTGACATTGAAGATGAACCTCAATAAGATCAATGGCCTAACCTCCTCAAAGAACTTTAAATTGGAATCCCCAAAATCATACTGCCCAGAAATTCCTGATTTTGTGAAGTCTGCTGGTATAAATATAAATGTATCTAATTTCACCCTAGCAGATTTTTACTTTTTTTTTCACCCCAATTACTCAAGGAAATGGTTGTGCAAACAAATGTATATGTGCAGCAGTGCTTGGCCCAATAATCCCCCAGCCATTTAAATTGTACACCATCAACCGCTACATAATTAAAAACATTTTGGGGTCTCACTATCCTTATGGCCATTATGCGTAAACCATTTATAAAATCCTACTGGTCTACCCACCCTGTATATTCAACTACTCTATTCCCAGAAGTAATGCCCAGAAAAATATATGAATTAAAGGGACAGTCTACACCAGATTTTTTATTGTTTAAAAAGATAGATGATCCCTTTATTACCTATTCCCCTGTTTTACATAACCATCACAGTTATATTAATATACTTTTTACCTCTGTGATTACCTTGTATCTTAGCCTCTGCAGACTGCCCCCTTATCTCAGTGCTTTTGACAGACATGCAGTTAAGCCAATCAGTGCAGACTCCTAAATAACTCCTCAGGAGTGAGCACAATGTTATCTATATGACACACATGAACTAGTACTGTCTAACCGTGAAAAACTTTCAAAATGCTAGTTTGAGCCTACTTAGGTTTAGCTTTAGAAAAATACCACCAAGGGAACAAAGCAAATTTAATGATAAGTCAATTGGAAAGTTGTTTACAATTGCATAGCCTATCTGAAGACTGTCCCTTTAATTCAGTTTTCTGCATTTTACACATAGCTCAACAGGCTCTACTTTTGAACTATCCAAATTTATAAGCGTTTATATAAACTTAATTGAGCATTTAAATAAATTATGTATTGCTGAGCTATTCAAAGGTCGACTAATTATTAAAGGGACAGTCAACACCAGAATTTTTGTTGTTTAAAAAGAAAGATAATCCCTTTATTACCCATTCCCCAGTTTTGCACAACCAACACTGTTATATTAATATACTTTTTACCTCTGTAATTATCTTGTATCTAAGCTTCTGCTGACTGCCCCCTTATTTCAGTTCTTTTGACAGACATGCAGTTTAGCTAATCAGTGCTCAGTCCTAGGTCACTTTACGTGCATTAGCTCAATGTTATCTATATGAAACATGTGAACTAATGCCCTCTAGTGGTTAAAATGTATTCAGATTAGAGGCAGTCTTCAAGGTCTAAGAAATTAGCATATGAACCTCCTAGTTTTAGCTTTCAACTAAGAATATCAAGAGAACAAAGCAAATTTGGTGATAAAAGTAAATTGGGAAGTTGTTTAAAATTGCATGCCCTATTTAAATCATGAAAGTTTTTTTTGGGCTTGACTGTCCCTTTAATCAATATATCCCCTCCAAAAGAGCACAACAGAGTGTGAGAGTGTCACAGGATACATCCAAAGTTTCAGGAATTATGAAGGAAAAGATTGTAAACTGGACCTGCGTGTCTACCTCATCTAAGTATAAGTGAGAAAATTGTCTGGGACCTTGTTTAGCCTTTATTAGGCTATGGGTACCAGCTTCATGTTGACATCTATTACACCAGCATCCCACTATTTAAAATATTATATTGCTGTGACAGCTAAAGGCTGGTGAATCAGTAACTTTACAGAGTGAAGAACTTTTACCAAAGTTTAAAGACAAAAAGATGTGTATATGTTGCAAACAATACTGAGCGTACCAGAGAAGTTTCTGCAAGTGGTGGAAAGTCCAGGCAACTGAAAACAAAAAAAAGTTTATCAGTACATGAATGGAGTTGACCTTGTTGACCAAATTAATTTAGCAATACTTTGCTGTAAGGAAAATAAAAATTTGGTACAAAACAATTGCAGTTCATTTGATTAAAATAGCACAATTCATTTGTACTGTACAGATCAGCTGCACCCACTATCAAGCTCTTATTTTTAAATTAAGTTATACATTTTAACCAAACTTTGCTTTGAAAATGCAGAAACTGCCCAAAATGTACAATCCCTAAGTCCCTGAAACGCTGTAGAGTACAAAGGAGAGTGAGAAAAGATTCCCATTATCACTGTGTTAAATGCCCTTCAAAACCTGACCTGTGCCTCAAAGACTGTTTTGCAATTTACCACACAGTTTTCAAATTGCTATGTGCAAATAATTTTAGTGACAAGCCCATTTTTATTTTAGAATGAAGGCTCTAAAATAACATACCATATCAAAGAAGAAATAAATCTTTGGTTGAACATATATAAAAATCCTCTTTCAGAACTGTGATTCACAGCTGTTATTAGCGGCCTTCTAATGACCAAAACCAATGAAAAGCCCATACATGTTTTGTCATTTTTGAACAAAGGGGATCCCTGGGAAGCTTTTACAACCGATTTTGTCTTATGACTGTACAAGTTGTTGTGTGTAAATAATTTCAGTGAGAAAAGTTTGTGAAAAAGCAAACAATATTTTATATGATTGTATTTGGCACGCATCTGCCAACTGGTTGCATGAAATATACCAAAATGGGCCTATATCAATACCTTGAGTTGTCTAATGTTTAAAAATCCTCTTTCAGAAGTGTGGTGCGCAGGTGCAATTAGCAGCCTTCTAATCACCAAAAGCAATGGCAAACACATAAATGTCTGCTAATTATGAACCCAGGGGATCCTAGAGAAGCTTTTGCAAGCATATGTCTTATAACTGCACGATTTGTGTGTAAATTATTCAAGTAGAAACACAAAGTTTGTGAAAAAGTTATGTTTTGTTTTTTATGTGATTGTATTTTGCATACATCTGATGGCCAAATTATGTCATGAAATATACCAAAATAGGCCTAGATCAATAAAATAAATTAACTGCCAAAAGTGGATCCACCCTCCTGATGCAACTACCTGGGTCTGATGAAGGGGATACGATAGTACCCTATACCTCAATAAATTTTGACATGATTGGTATCCAAAATTCTGTTGAATAGGTGTGTATATGTATATATGTATATATGTATATATATATATATATATATATATATATATATATATATATTTTATAATATTTTCTTAATTCTGTGAATAAATAGCTAGTTGAAACTGTTATGCACTGAAGGCTCTTTTTATGCAAAATATATAGGTTTTCATAGCTAAATAATAATAAAAAAAACAAAGGCTTATTTCTCCAACATAGGTGTGTCCGGTCCACGGCGTCATCCTTACTTGTGGGATATTCTCTTCCCCAACAGGAAATGGCAAAGAGTCCCAGCAAAGCTGGTCACATGATCCCTCCTAGGCTCCGCCCACCCCAGTCATTCTCTTTGCCGTTGCACAGGCAACATCTCCACGGAGATGGTTAAGAGTTTTTTGGTGTTTAAATGTAGTTTTTATTCTTCAATCAAGTGTTTGTTATTTTAAAATAGTGCTGGTATGTACTATTTACTCTGAAACAGAAAAAAGATGAAGATTTCTGTTTGTATGAGGAAGATGATTTTAGCAGAAGTTACTAAAATCGATTGCTGTTTCCACACAGGACTGTTGAGATGAAGTAACTTCAGTTGGGGGAAACAGTTGCAGACTTTTCTGCTTAAGGTATGACTGGCCATATTTCTAACAAGACTTTGTAATGCTAGAGGGCTGTCATTTCCCCTTATGGGGACCGGTAAGCCATTTTCTTAGTTTAATAAAAGAATAAAGGGCTTCATAAGGGCTTAAAAAACTGGTAGACATTTTTCTGGGCTAAAACGATTGCTTTGCTAGGCATATTTTGCAGATTCTAACTGTTAATGGTCATTATAATCTTGGGGATTGTTTAAAAAAACGGCAGGCACTGTGTTGGACACCTTTTTCAGATGGGGGCCTTTTCTAGTTATAGACAGAGCCTCATTTTCGCGCCACTAATGCGCAGTTGTTTTTGGAGAGCAAGGCATGCAGATGCATGTGTGAGGAGCTAAGAATCACTGAAAAAGCATATAGAAGGCATCATTTGTTATCGTATTCCCCTCTGGGCTTGGTTGGGTCTCAGCAAAGCATATAGCTGGGACTGTATAGGGGTTAAATGTAAAAATGGCTCCGGTTCCGTTAATTTAAGGGTTAAAGCTCTGAAATTTGGTGTGCAATACCTTCATACTTTTTCACATATTCAGTAATAAAGTGTTTTCAGTTTGAAATTTAAAGTGACAGTAACGGTTTTATTTAAAACGTTTTTTGTGCTTTGTTGACACGTTTAAGCCTGTTTAACATGTCTGTACCATCAGATAAGCTATGTTCTATATGTATGAAAGCCAAGGTGTCTCCCCATTTAAATTTATGTGATAATTGTGCCATAGTGTCCAAACAAAGTAAGGACAATAATGCCACAGATAATGATATTGCCCAAGATGATTCCTCAAATGAGGGGAGTAAACATGATACTACATCATCCCCTTCTGTGTCTACACCAGTTTTGCCCACACAAGAGGCCCCTAGTACATCTAGTGCGCCAATTCTTATTACCATGCAACAATTAACGGCTGTAATGGATAACTCTATAGCAAACATTTTATCCAAAATGCCTACTTATCAGAGAAAGCGCGATTGCTCTGTTTTAAACACTGAAGAGCAAGAGGACGCTGATGATAACTGTTCTGACATACCCTCACACCAATCTGAAGGGGCCATGAGGGAGGTTTTGTCTGAGGGAGAAATTTCAGATTCAGGAAAAATTTCTCAACAAGCTGAACCTGATGTTGTGACATTTAAATTTAAATTAGAACATCTCCGCGCACTGCTTTAAGGAGGTTTTATCTACTCTGGATGATTGTGACAACTTGGTCATTCCAGAGAAATTATGCAAGATGGACAAGTTCCTAGAGGTTCCGGTGCCCCCCGATGCTTTTCCTATACCCAAGCGGGTGGCGGACATAGTAAATAAGGAGTGGGAAAGGCCCGGCATACCTTTTTTCCCCCCCCCTATATTTAAGAAATTATTTCCTATAGTCGACCCCAGAAAGGACTTATGGCAGACAGTCCCTAAGGTCGAGGGGGCGGTTTCTACTCTAAACAAACGCACTACTATTCCTATCGAAGATAGTTGTGCTTTCAAAGATCCTATGGATAAAAAATTAGAGGGTTTGCTTAAAAAGATTTTTGTTCAGCAAGGTTACCTTCTACAACCAATTTCATGCATTGTTCCTGTCACTACGGCAGCGTGGTTCTGGTTCGAGGAACTAGAAAAGTCGCTCAATAAAGAATCTTCGTATGAGGAGGTTATGGACAGAGTTCAAGCACTTAAATTGGCTAACTCTTTTATTTTAGATGCCGCTTTGCAATTAGCTAGATTAGCGGCGAAAAATTCAGGGTTTGCTATCGTGGCGCGCAGAGCGCTTTGGCTAAAGTCTTGGTCAGCGGATGTATTGTCCAAGACAAAATTGCTTAACATCCCTTTCAAAGGTAAAACTCTCTTTGGGCCAGAATTGAAAGAGATTATCTCAGACATTACTGGGGGAAAGGGCCACGCCCTTCCACAAGATAGGCCTTTCAAGGCCAAGAATAAGTCTAATTTTCGTTCCTTTCGCAATTTCAGGAACGGACCGACCTCTAATTCCGCATCCTCTAAGCAAGAGGGTAATGCCTCACAGCCCAAACCAGCCTGGAAACCCATGCAAGGCTGGAACAAGGGTAAGCAGGCCAAGAAGCCTGCTGCTGCTAACAAAACAGCATGAAGGAGTAGCCCCCAATCCGGGACCGGATCTAGTAGGGGGCAGACTCTCTCTCTTTGCTCAGGCTTGGGCAAGAGATGTTCAGGATCCCTGGGCACTAGAAATAGTTTCTCAGGGTTATCTTCTGGAATTCAAGGAACTACCCCCAAGGAGAAGGTTCCACATGTCTCACTTATCCTTAAACCAAATAAAGAGACAGGCGTTCTTACATTGTGTAGAAGACCTGTTAAAGATGGGAGTGATACACCCTGTTCCAATGACGGAACAAGGAATGGGATTTTACTCAAATCTGTTTGTAGTTCCCAAAAAAGAGGGAACCTTCAGACCAATTCTGGATTTAAAGATCCTAAACAAATTTCTCAGAGTACCATCGTTCAAAATTGAAACCATTCGAACGATTCTACCCACTATCCAGGAAGGTCAATTTATGACTACCGTGGATCTAAAGGATGCGTACCTACATATTCCTATCCACAAAGAACATCATCAGTTCCTAAGGTTCGCCTTTCTGGACAAACATTACCAGTTTGTGGCCCTCCCATTCGGGTTAGCCACTGCTCCAAGGATTTTCACAAAGGTACTCGTGTCCCTTCTAGCGGTTCTAAGACCAAGGGGCATTGCAGTAGTACCGTACTTGGACGACATTCTAATACAAGCGTCATCCCTTTCAAAAGCAAAGGCTCATACAGACATCGTTCTGGCCTTTCTCAGATCTCACGGATGGAAGGTGAACATAGAAAAGAGTTCTCTGTCTCCGTCAACAAGAGTTCCCTTCTTGGGAACAATAATAGATTCCTTAGAAATGAGGATTTTTCTGACAGAAAGTCAAAACTTCTAAGCGCTTGTCAAGTTCTTCACTCTGTTCCACGTCCTTCCATAGCTCAGTGCATGGAAGTGGTAGGGTTGATGGTTGCAGCAATGGACATAGTTCCTTTTGCACGAATTCATCTAAGACCATTACAACTGTGCATGCTCAAACAGTGGAATGGGGACTATACAGACTTGTCTCCAGTGATTCAAGTAGATCAGAAGACCAGAGAGTCACTCCGTTGGTGGCTGACCCTGGACCATCTATCCCAGGGAATGAGCTTCCGCAGACCAGAGTGGGTCATTGTCACGACCGACGCCAGTCTAGTGGGCTGGGACGCGGTCTGGGAATCCCTGAAAGCTCAGGGACTATGGTCTCGGGAAGAGTCTCTTCTCCCGATAAACATTCTGGAACTAAGAGCGATATTCAATGCTCACAGGGCTTGGCCTCAGCTTTCATAGGCCAGATTCATAAGATTCCAATCAGACAACATAACGACTGTTGCGTATATCAATCATCAGGGGGGAACAAGGAGTTCTCTAGCGATGAAAGAAGTGACCAAAATAATACAATGGGCGGAGGATCACTCCTGCGATCTATCTGCGATCCACATCCCAGGTGTGGAAAACTGGGAAGCGGATTATCTGAGTCGTCAGACTTTCCATCCGGGGGAGTGGGAACTCCACCCGGAGATCTTTGCCCAGTTGACTCAATTATGGGGCATTCCAGACATGGATCTGATGGCGTCTCGTCAGAACTTCAAGGTTCCTTGTTACGGGTCCAGATCCAGGGATCCCAAGGCGACTCTAGTGGATGCACTAGTAGCACCTTGGACTTTCAACCTAGCTTATGTGTTCCCACCGTTTCCTTTCATTCCCAGGCTGGTAGCCAGGATCAAACAGGAGAGGGCCTCGGTGATCTTGATAGCTCCTGCGTGGCCACGCAGGACTTGGTATGCAGACCTGGTGAATATGTCATCGGTTCCACCATGGAAGCTACCTTTGAGACAGGGCCTTCTTGTTCAGGGTCCATTCGAACATCCAAATCTGGTCTCCCTCCAGCTGACGGCTTGGAGATTGAACGCTTGATTCTATCAAAGCGTGGGTTTTCAGATTCTGTGATAGATACTCTGGTTCAGGCCAGAAAACCGGTAACTAGAAAGATTTACCATAAAATATGGAAAAGATATATCTGTTGGTGTGAATCCAAGGGATTCCCATGGAATAAGATAAAAATTCCTAAGATTCTTTCCTTTCTGCAGGAAGGTTTGGATAAAGGATTATCTGTGAGTTCTCTAAAGGGACAGATTTCTGCTTTATCTGTCTTACTACACAAACGACTGGCAGCTGTGCCAGATGTTCAAGCATTTGTTCAGGCTCTGGTCAGGATCAAGCCTGTTTACAGACCTTTGACTCCTCCCTGGAGTCTAAATCTAGTTCTTTCAGTTCTTCAAGGGGTTCCGTTTGAACCTCTACATTCCATAGATATTAAGTTATTATCTTGGAAAGTTTTGTTTTTGGTTGTTATTTCTTCTGCTAGAAGAGTTTCAGAGTTATCTGCTCTGCAGTGTACTCCGCCCTATCTGGTGTTCCATTCAGATAAGGTTGTTTTGCGTACTAAGCCTGATTTTCTTCAAAGGTTGTTTCCAACAAGAATATTAACCAGGAGATAGTTGTACCTTCTTTGTGTCCGAAACCAGTTTCAAAGAAGGAACGTTTGCTACACAACTTGGATGTAGTCCGTGCTCTAAAGTTCTACTTAGAAGCTACAAAAGATTTCAGACAAACATCTTCTCTGTTTGTCGTTTATTCTGGTAAAAGGAGAGGTCAAAAAAGCGACTTCTACCTCTTTCCTTTTGGCTTAAAAGCATCATCCGATTGGCTTACGAGACTGCCGGACGGCAGCCTCCTGAAAGAATCACAGCTCACTCCACTAGGGCTGTGGCTTCCACATGGGCCTTCAAGAACGAGGCTTCTGTTGATCAGATATGTAAGGCAGCGACTTGGTCTTCACTGCACACCTTTGCCAAATTTTACAAATTTGATATTTTTGCTTCTTCGGAGGCTATTTTTGGGAGAGAGGTTTTGCAAGCCGTGGTGCCTTCCGTTTAGGTAACCTGATTTGCTCCCTCCCTTCATCCGTGTCCTAAAGCTTTGGTATTGGTTCCCACAAGTAAGGATGACGCCGTGGACCGGACACACCAATGTTGGAGAAAACAGAATTTCTTTCATGTAATTAGCAAGAGTCCATGAGCTAGTTACGTATGGGATATACATTCCTACCAGGAGGGGCAAAGTTTCCCAAACCTCAAAATGCCTATAAATACACCCCTCACCACACCCACAAATCAGTTTTACAAACTTTGCCTCCTATGGAGGTGGTGAAGTAAGTTTGTGCTAGATTCTACGTTGATATGCGCTCCGCAGCAGGTTGGAGCCCGGTTTTCCTCTCAGCGTGCAGTGAATGTCAGAGGGATGTGAAGAGAGTATTGCCTGTTTGAATTCAATGATCTCCTTCTACGGGGTCTATTTCATAGGTTCTCTGTTATCGGTCGTAGAGATTCATCTCTTACCTCCCTTTTCAGATCGACGATATACTCTTATATATATATATATACCAT